>NW_019272041.1:519903-612061 GCF_002738345.1 Cucurbita maxima | reverse complement strand
AAAAAAAAAAAAAAAAAAAAAAAAAAAAAAAAAAAAAAAAAGGACAAAAAGGAAAAAGAATCAATGATCAATGGAAAATTTTGTTTATCAACAGAGATTTTACTTTTCTAGATTATATTTATTCCTATCTCTGTTAAAACCAAGTTCATCTATCACTTCTGTAATTACTATATACGTCTATGTCATCTCTGGGACAGTAATTCACACCTTTTTCCACTTCTAGAAACAAAAAACTGAAGGAAGAACAAAAGTTCTTGTGGATACAGTTCCAGTTCATAAACTGGCTGATATATTTGTTGCCAGTTTTGAGATGAGTTTTGAAGAGCAATTATGCATGCTGGATTCGGTTGACTTAGGAGTAAGGCTTTCCAAAGCAATGGAATTAGTTGACAGGCATTTACAGGCAAGTCTTATATCAAAGAGTAAACAATAATGAATGTTCTCTTCACTTTTCCCTTTTCTTCTTGTGGAGTCATGTTGTTATTATCTTGCAACAGTCAATACGTGTAGCAGAGAAGATTACGCAGAAAGTAGAAGGACAATTATCAAAATCACAGAAAGAATTTCTCTTGCGTCAGCAGGTTAGCTTTCTCACCGTAATTATAGTTTTTCTGTAGTCAAGCAGTAGGAACATCACATTATATCCAAGATTTTTGTTCTTTCACGTTGTTACTGAGTTTGTATACATTATCACTACAAGATGGATGGGCGTTGGAGTTGATGCTTTATCCATGGTGTCATGTCTAATGGCATGTTATTTATCTATAATTGTGAAAGTCCATAAATTTGTTGAATTCTATTTTGCTGGATACCTGCTGTCTTAGTTATTGATGCATATGGTTTTACATTATTAACAACCAAGTATGTTGAATTCTATAGTGTCATTTTTGGTTTTTACATTAGTAACATCTAACAATCTTTTCAAACAATCGGCTAACCTCAACACTTATAGTTAATTTTATTACTTTATTAGAAATGCTATGTTCAACTTAAATATAAACTGATTGTGGTTTTGATTACGTGTTTGTTCCAATGTAATTTCATTTTCAAGGAATATAATTTACTGAGGTTCTTATTGAGATTAATTTCAATTTTTTCTGAGATATCAGTTATGGTCATCTGATAAAGGTCAGGTTTCACCATGTGATTCGGTAGATGGTAATTAGTAGGTAATACTAATCTGATGACTGGCGTTGCTGGCTCATCATAACTATCCCAGACTACCAACCACCCTTGTCATTTATTGCATGATGTGTAGATGAGGGCAATAAAGGAGGAGCTTGGTGATGATGATGATGAAGATGATTTTGTTGCCCTGGAAAGAAAGATGCAAAGTGCTGAAATGCCTGCCAATATCTGGAAGCATGCTCAGAGGGAGTTGAGGTATGACTTTCTGAGAAGACGTAGTATAGGTTTCTTTTTTATGCAGAAAAAGTTTTAATTTGCTAACCATAGTTAGGACTAGCAAAACACAGGGAAAAAAGATAGTGAAATAATTTCTCCTTGTTTTGTTTTTTATTGTTGAAATGGTGGTTATATCTAATCTTGTGGTGGGAAGTGTAGTCTGACCGTTGGTTTTACAGCTTGATAAAAGCGGATGTTTTAAGAACTTTTTCTGAAAATTATATCTTTGAATATTATTATCTGATATGATTCATGCAGTCCTAAAAAAAATAAGAAAAGAAAACGTGTGTGCCATTGCTTACAAGTATAAGAACTAAGTGCTTCAATTAATTTATTGCTCAAAGATAGGAAAGAAAAAAAAGTCCAGTAAAAAGCTTTACTAAGTGTACCCTTAGTTGTCGGTGAGGGAAAAACAATCTTAAACCTTATAGAGATACAGGGTGATAAGTGAATAACGAACTGAATTTTCCTCCCACTCATTGGGCGTGCTCAATCAAGATTGAAGGCCTCCTAGGGCAGTCCCGGGGGGAACATCAAAGTCTTGGACTCTAATCTTCAGATGGAAAACTTAATAAATAAAATCTCTTGATTTCCCTTGCTGCTAGTGTGGGGGCATGCAACATCTTCCCATGGATTAGTGAGGGTGCCCGCAATAAAATGGTCACTACAATTAAAAAGAACATAAGAAATGCCTCAAAAGACCGGTCCATTGGAGTAAATAAGGAGTGTGCTCTTGTGCTTGGGCTTGGGTGATGTAGAATAAACTAGACTCTCTCCTGCCACTTTTGGAGGGTAACTGGTACATAAGGTAGGGGAGTTACCATTTAACAGCTTAATGTTTTTGTTGTTACTCCATTTGTTTTCTTATACGTTACTACTAGATCTCTGTTAAGCATTATTGGGTTAACTGTTAGCTGCTGTGAAGGGGATCTTTTGCCTTTCTGAGCTCTTTAGTATATCAGTATTATCAAGGAATTCCTATCTGTAGGCTGCAACATTTGGTATCAAAATGATATCCTTGCCTGGAGCAAAGACGGCCACTGGTAGAGGCCTAAAATATTCTATTGACAAGTACCAAGGGAAGTAGCTTTGTGATGCTATACGCAATATCAAACATGCACAACCAACCTTGGAAACTGGCTAGAATAATTAATGTTTCTACAAGAAATGATCAATGACATTGACGTGCCTCTGATTTTGATATACTCTATCATGGTTTGCTAATTTTCCTAGCTGCATTCTGAATCTCTGATCAGCTGAGATTTTTATATAACGGCCAATTTTTCACCTTTACTTCTATAACCTTCATAGGAGCCTTAAAAAGATGCAACCTCAACAACCTGGGTACAACAGTTTGCGTGTTTACCTTGAGCTTCTAGCTGACCTTCCTTGGAAAAAGGAAACTGAAGAACTTGAATTAGACCTGAAAGCTGCAAAGGAACGTCTTGACAGTGACCACTATGGTTTGGTCAAGGTCAAGCAACGAATTATTGAATATCTTGCTGTTCGTAAGGTAACTTGATGTCTAACATTTTCTCAATCATCAATATTTTTATCATGAGTTTAAATTTGGTATGTTATATGATGACACCAACCAACATTTACAGCTTAAGCCAGATGCAAGAGGTCCCGTGCTGTGCTTTGTTGGGCCACCAGGTGTGGGAAAGACATCTTTGGCATCATCTATTGCTGCTGCTCTGGGCAGAAAATTTGTACGCATATCCCTGGGTGGTGTTAAAGATGAGGCTGACATTAGGGGTCATAGGAGGACATACATTGGAAGCATGCCAGGGCGTCTTATTGATGGACTGAAGGTCTTCCCCTCTCCTCCTATTGGTTTAATAACTGCTTTTTCACATTTTTTATTTAGCCAAAGCTTCTTTCAGGTTATTGTTAGATTTAACTTTTGTTTGGTTGATCACAGTCGATAGTGTTTGATGCTTCTTGTACAATCCATTTTTGTCTGGCATCATTTATCCTAATCTTACCTTGTGAGCTTTAGTCTGGGTGTTTTTCCTTTCAAGAAGGCTAAGGTTCTTATCAATGGTAAGAATATCTTTGGGAGTGTGGTTAGGAAGGAATAGGAGAATTTTTTAAGGTAAGAAAGAGACTTTATTTTTTAGGTGTTTCTACTTTTGCTGCATTGAACTGAGAGTGTCTTAGATATAAATTTTGTTGTTATTCCTCTCATCTAATTGCCGTTGATTGACTTTTTCTTAATCTTTGGGTGACTAGGTTTGATGCTTTATCTACCCTTGAAATTTCATTTTTAACATTTGACAGAGAGTAGCTGTTTGCAATCCAGTCATGCTATTAGATGAAATTGACAAGACAGGATCTGATGTGCGAGGAGATCCAGCTTCAGCTCTTCTGGAGGTTCTTGACCCTGAACAGAACAAAAAGTTCAGTGATCAGTATCCTAATCTAACATATTTATTTATCTGTACACAGCCTGCATTTTGGTCATAGAGTTAGCTTTTAGCTTCTGTATGTTTTTATGAAGGCAGGGATGAAGGTAAGAATAATTTAGTTTTAAAAATTGAATGTCGAGGATAGGGCATTGATAACTTCATTTTTGTAGTCAAGTGTTATTTGGTCCGTCGTAATGGATATTCCTGGTGAATAAATGTTTTCTTGCAAAAAAAAAAAAAAAAAAAAAAAAAAAAAAAAAAAAAAAAAAAAAAAAAAAAAAAAAAAAAACGAAAAGCAGCTATGGAGTTCAAAGTACTGGTTCTGAATTGAAGGTTTTAAATAGATCAAAACTTCAATGTTCTTGGAAATGTCTGCCGAGGCGTCAACTTTTTTCTTCTATTTGTGAAATTTGTTTTTGTGAGAGTTGAAAGAAATAATAGGCTCTTAAGGAAATAAATAGTGATTAAATGTCTAGGTTTCATATTTGAAAAGAAATATGATACTTATTGAGGATGAGGTTGAAATCATGAGTGGGCTGCATAATCAGCTTATTTATTTATTTTTTGTTTTGTAGGAATGTTGTGTAGATTTTGCTTTCTTTTTTGATGTCCTTTTTGTGGTTAAGTATATAATTGGCGTCCATACTATTTCTATGTACTCACATCTAAATTTGCTAAGTATGTTTTGTGCTTAGTGCTGTTGAACTTCTAGAACTGTTTCATTTTCCTCGAGTTACTCGGTGTGATTCTTTAACCAATGATCAACAGTTATTTGAATGTCCCATTTGACCTTTCAAATATTGTATTTGTGGCCACTGCTAACAGAATGCAGCTCATACCTCCTCCTCTTCTAGATAGGATGGAAGTCATTGAGCTGCCTGGATACACACCAGAGGAAAAACTTAAGATTGCAATGTACCATTTGATTCCTCGAGTTTTGGAACAGCATGGGCTAAGCGCTGAATATCTTCAAATTCCAGAGGTAGTTAACTCTTACTGTAATGGTTACAATAATAGTTCTATCAATATGATAATTTCTAGAATATCCTTCTCACTGGTACCAGACGAGTACAACGGGAAGAAGTTTCAAGAGTCTATTGACTGTCTTTTGCTCACTCTTTTCTAGTTCTACCATCATTCTCTTTACTCCATCAATCCTACATTCATCATGAGCCAAACGCCTACCCTCCCCTGCTCAATAGCCTTGCGTACCGTGCTCATTATTCCTTGTTTTCCCTTTCTCTATTTTTGCATGTGTACATAAATTTGTACCATTGGAGGCCTATTGCAGTGCTAATTGCTGTGTATGCTCTAACAACTATCGGAGGCTCTATTACAACTAAGAATATTCTACAGAACCTTTGTGTTGGCTGTCTCATGATTCTTGCTTCTGGGGGTACTTACTGTTCCCATCTTACTGCTATCCAGTAGTTATTTTGCTGACCCAACAGTAGGAAGGCTAGGTCTGACTGATATGGTATGATGATTATAAATGCATGCACATTTTTATTATTCTTGTGTTGAATAATTCTCTTGAGCCTGTTTGGTTATGAGATCCTACAACATATAATGTGTAACAGCTTGTCTTCAACTTAAAACTGGTTTCTTTCCATCTATGGACATGCAGCATTAATGCCATGTGTTGTTTCACATCTGTTGTACAATTTTCTGTATTATGTATGAAAACAATTTACAAATATATTGTTTATTGTGATAGGCTATGGTTAAACTTCTGATTCAAAGATACACTAGAGAGGCTGGTGTACGAAACCTCGAGAGAAATTTGGCTTCCTTGGCTCGTGCTGCTGCTGTTAGAGTTGTGGAAAGGGATCGAACTGTCCCGTTGAGTAAAGATGTGCATCAAGTTTCTTCTCCTCTGTTGGAAAATAGATTTTCTGATGGAGGTGAAGTAGATATGGAAGTCATCCCAATTGGAGCAGATCACGAGATACCAACCCCATTGAGGATAGCCTCTCCATTGGTTGTTGATGAGGCTATGCTTGAAAAAGTTCTTGGGGTAATAATTCTCATGCCCTTGTGTATGTTGTTAAATAAGTATGTGCCAGTCCCTTGAAAGTTGAAACTATCATTAGTAGACATGCTATTTAGAAAGCTTCTTATCCTCTCTTCTTCTTGGTTGGAATTTTTAGAAAGCATATTCCACATGTATTTTTATTCTTGTTTCTGTGTTGCAGCCTCCTCGGTTTGAGGACAGAGAAGCAGCAGAGAGAGTTATAACACCTGGGATATCCGTTGGATTGGTTTGGACTGCCTTTGGGGGTGAGGTTCAGTTCGTGGAGGCTACAGCAATGTCAGGAAAGGGAGAATTACATCTCACTGGCCAGCTTGGTGATGTCATTAAAGAATCAGCTCAGATAGCCCTTACCTGGGTATCATATTCATCTTGATACTTGTGTTTTCATATACATATTTTTATCACTACAAATGAGTAATGATTGACCTTTACTGGTTCTATGTCATAAATTCTACACTCAACAATCTGTCTTTGCTATAATTTAATATTGCAACTCATTCAATCGTGTTATATAAGGATCACATCTACCATCATTTTTTCTATTCGTTGGCTTGGATGACCTACCTTGACTTAACTCACAGGGCCTTGATAGTAACCCACCTCTAGTGGTTATTACAGTCCATGATGTTTTGACTTAGAAATCACTACTAATACCTGTACACAAGGTTGTCACGTCCATGGTGCACATTTAATGGCATTGTTACCTTTTACAGATATTTTCAAGGGGTTGACCATTGTATAATTACAGGTAAGAGCAAGGGCGACAGATCTGAAACTGGCAGCTGCTTGTGAGTCCAATCTTTTGGAGGGTCGTGATATTCATATACACTTTCCTGCTGGTGCGGTGCCTAAGGATGGGCCTTCAGCTGGTGTGACTCTTGTAACAGCTCTGGTCTCACTGTTTGGTCGGAAAAGAGTAAGAGCTGATACTGCAATGACAGGAGAGATGACTCTGAGGGGTCTTGTTCTACCTGTTGGTGGCATCAAGGATAAGGTATATCTAATATTTTTCTTCTTACTGTATTTTGAACGTGTATTAATATTTTCTTTTTCTACCAATTCCTTTTTGTTCTTGTAAAAGTAGTTACAAAATTTTGAATTAACATGTGGTCTACAAGTTTCTATGCATGTATGCCGATTGTGATGCCCGGTGGGATTCGGTCACGAGGCCTTCTTGTAATTGTAACCTTGGTTTTGTTTTTATGGGTCGAAGTCCTTCCTCAGTAGTTAAAATTAGGCTCCTTTTTTTAGGCATTTTTTTTCTGCTTGTATCCTTTCATGAAAGTGCAGTTTTTTTTTTTTTTTTTTTTTTTTTTTTTTTTTTTTTTTTTTTTTTTTTTTTTTTTTTTTGAAGAATGCTTACACCTCATGAAAGTGGTGTGTTCCTCTAGAGCAATTGTTAGCCATCCTTGTGTTCGTGGTACACTTTGCATTGAGTTCTCTATGAGAAATCTCTGGTCTCGAAGCTTTCAGCTTTGACCTCTGTTTGAGGGTGTGAATGTTTTATATAATAAGCATTCATGTCCAAGAAATGGATTAAAACATGTTCGTGGATTGTGAATGGCTAATGCAAGTGATCGTTTGCAGATACTAGCTGCACATCGTTATGGGATAAAGAGGGTTATTCTACCAGAGAGGAATTTGAAAGATTTAGTGGAAGTTCCTCCAGGCGTGCTTGCTAGTTTGGAGGTAAGATTCAATATACATGCAATTATTTGCATAGGAATGGGCCTTATCACTATGTTAGTATCACTATTGGAATTATCCATCCAATGTTTTTTACTTGTTTTCTCTTATTAGATAATATTAGCCAAGCGGATGGAAGACGTACTGGAGCAGGCTTTCGAAGGTGGGTGTCCATGGAGACTACACTCGAAGTTATGACAAGAAAACGTGGCGTGATTATCATTTAAACCCGAATAATTGAACATTAGCACGTTGCCTTATCCATCGGGTAAAATACGCTATGAATTTGGTTGAAGCTGGTGCTGGCTAATCAAAATATGTGATGATTACAACATGTTCTGGTCAATTCTTCTGCAAGAAGGAAGTCACCCAATTTGCTGCAGAAAGTTGCAAGTCTTTGGATCCTGTAACCATATGCATAAAAAACCATGGTATGCAATATTCTTTCATCTTATCAAATGCTCATCTACTGCGGTTGAGCCCCCAGTTATCGTCATTTTTATTCTCGTGCTTATTCGTCCTGTAATTATGAAAATGTCTCATATTTATTATAGAAGCAAATCTTATCCCGCCCTCTATAGTGTTTTTAAGGAAGTGTATGTATTTTTAAAGTACACAGGTTGGGGCTGCACTGAAAGGGTATATTGATGTATAACTAACCTAACTAAATAAATACAACTGGTTCAACCATTTGATTTCATTTGCTTAGGGAAGTTTGTTCCATTTATTGGCACTAAACGTTAAGTAATAAATATACCTGAACTACTTTCTCCATTTAACTGCAGTATGAGCTATTTCTTTTTCACAATTTTGTAGCCATAAAAGAACTCATGATTTAGATAGGTTGAACACAGATTTTTTTAAAAGCCAAAAACACATGAAACTTAGAATTGAAACGAAAGGGAAAGTCCATACCCTTGGCCTTATGGACCATCGAATGCCTTACAGTGTTTCATGAATCAAGGATTCGAGACCGAAGAGACCAACTCCACTCGATCAACATTGCGAGGAGGTCAACTGCCATTTCAGACATTTTCTATTTTCCATCTCCAAACACAATATTCAATTGCATCAACCAAAAATTTCTGTTCAAGCTAGCTATCCTCAGCAATAGAATTTTAAATTTCAATAGCGAAAAAAAGCACGTAAAGAATGTATAAGTTGGCATGCTTGATAGAAGATCAAAGTAAAAATAGCCTAAATTTCTTTACCATATCACCTATCCTTGAATGAAGATAAGCTAAATAAACAAAATGCATTAAAGATGGGACTTCATAAATGGAGCTCAGTATGTGGCATGTGGTATTTGGTATAATTCAATCTAACAAGCCCGGAGATGTATACCATATAAAATACATCCATTCCTCTGGTAGTAGCAGTCACTCGGCAAAAGAAAGAGATATTAGTTACTTCCTATAGTCTATAGCCATCTTCTACTTGATCAAAAGATAAAGCAGAGTACAGGTACACGTCACGGAGAGGTGAAAGGATGATCAAGGCAAGTTTTCACCAGCTGCTGCTGCTGCTGCTGTACAAAAATGTCATACTACTGCTGCTGCTGCTGCTGCTTCTGTAATTTAATGAATCAGTTGCACCAGATTTACACATTACACAATGTTTCCGATCCTATGTATGTATTATGAACCCTTCTTCCCCGCCGAAACTGTGCCATGCAGTGCTCCATCGCACAAAATAACATTTGTAGTTTTTATTCATTAACACAAAACCTCAAGTAGGTATGGGTTTATCTTTCTTTCTCAGCCCTGGATGTGCCTCCCTTGTTTTGCTGACCGTCCTTTCGTCCACTCTCGAGTACTAATAGATTGCCAAGTCACATGTTTGTTACCAACAATGGCAGTGGATAGAATAATCATACTGACCAAGAAATGGCAAGCTTTTCTGCAACCAAGAGACAGACAGTTGCACACACCAAGTTGCTGGATGCGAAGACTACCCATCACCGCTGTGAATCCCTCCTACACCCTCTCAACCACTAAAGTGAATTTTCTGATTTTGAGAGCTCTGGCCCTGCTGCTGAGGCAGCTGTGGTGGGGCCTGCACGGTAGAGGGCTGTGTGTTGTAATGTGCAAAGGGCTGGGAGTAGAGAGAGTTCATCATCCCCTGCTGAAAAATTATCATTTTTTTTTTCAGCGACAAAAGAAGAAAAAAAAGCGCCAACCAGAGAAGAAAAAAATGGACGGATTGAAATGAGTAACACTTGGCCATAGCGAATTGATGACTCCCCACTTGTTTGATGATAATGCTTGTGAGGAGCTATATCAGGCCAAGCATTACCACACCCTATTATTCAGTAAAATTTGACCATAAGCATCAAAGCATCGTCAAAGCATTAAGAGAAACCTGGGATTGTAGTGGATTTGCATTGGCCACGTTATAGTGACTTTGAGAGGCTTCATCTAGTGAAGGATCACTAAAACCAACTTGCGTGAATAGACCTTGTGAACCATGATTCATGTAATCCTGTGGGACAGATGTAGATTAAAAGCCAATGGAAACTTTTGATATCAAATCAAAGAATGAAAAAGGGAAGAAGAAAACCTGTGACATGAAATCGTTTCCTGTTCCAAAACGGGAATATCCAGATTGAGAATTCTGATTCAGGAAGCTCCCTGGAAAGCCACCCTGTGCTCCTTGACTAACATAATCAATGGCATATCCAGTTTGAGAGGCCTACAGGTAAACCAAAAGAGATTATTAAAAGTTAATTGGACACATCCACCATCCACCAAAAAACAGAAACAAAAGATTCCAAGCTACTAAGGTAAATCACAAAAAAGTTCGACATCCCTAAACATCCGAATGGTTTATTGTTTCTCTGGTAAGATAGAGCAAACAATTGATTGCTCTCATTTCTGATTTTAGCATCCAATTTGTACCAAAGGAACACATCCATTTCATGATTAATCTAACATATATCCACACATATAATAATATCATACATCCACATATAATAATATAAAGGCTAAATTATACAAAATACTCCTCAACTTTGAAATAAAACATGAGCGCTATTGCAAGCAAATCAAGCAAGAAATATTCCACATGTAGGCATGGTCTAGAAAGTACCTGTGTGGAGAAATCAGTAACATTATATGGAACATGCGATCCCTGGCTTTTAAAGTCATCACCCAAGAAGTCCTGATTGTAATCACATATATAACTTAAGAAAAGTATATCATACCAACACAGCAAAACTGAACATATTAAACACCAATTACTACCTGAGAAATTCCTCCCATGGAGTACCCCTCACGAAACGTCTGGTTAGGTGGCTGAACAGGCATCTATTGAAACAAAGATACTTTTAAGACATAAGGTAACCATCAAGGTGGATAGTATGAGAGGGAGAGAAAATACACACATTGTTAACAAAGCCAAGTTGAGACAATGGACCACCCACTGATGGTTGGCTATTGGGACTCTCCAAACCAGGAAAGTTAAAAGTGGAACCAATATTTTCAATATTTTGTTGAGAGACTTGCTGATTTGGAAGCTGGCTACCAATAGGAGCACCCGCATTTCCCCGTCCTGCCCCAAAACCCCTACTTCCTGGTTGAGGAACATGAGGAACAGCACCAACTGGTCCATGCACAGCTCCACGAGTTGGGATTGCATATGGCTGCGGAGGACCACCATGAAATGAAGGGATGGGAACTCTTGGCATGGGATAACCAGAAGCATGCACTCCAGGCTTTTGGGCACCATTGGGCAGGTGAGGAGGAAAGTACGAACCTGAACAAGGTATAAGATTTAAGTAGTCAACCAATAAAATAAAATAAAAGGACAAAAGAGAACCCATCAATAGAGGTGATGCATGCCATCAAAAAGCACAATCTACATGGTCAGAAATGAGCCATATACTCAACGTGCATCCTTAAGAACTTCTGCAATATGAAGTTGCGCACACTTTTGAAGATTGTTAAATGTCAGACAGAGAAAACACACCTCTACCACGACCACTTCTTCTATCAGCATTAGAGCCAGATGGGGCAACAGGTCCAAAATTATCATTGGGCAGAACTCCAGGCCCACCAGCAAAGAAAAGGCGGCGATCATTGTATATCTGCATGTGCAGCATAAATTTTTTTAGGTAAGAAATCACACTTCCATGAAGAAAAAATGAAAGAACACAACAACATACAACGAACATTACCCCCCCCCCCCCCCAAAAAAAAGGGAGTCTCGCCCTATCTATCGCAGCATTAAAATAATAAAAATTTAACAACGGTCTACCTTTTTAGGCTTCTGAAACTGAATCATGCTTTGTTTTAAGTTATTCAGAGGACCCTCAACCAAGCACTCATGTTCCTGCCAGACATTGATGATAGCAAGTCAGAAACACAGCAAAGGCTTAAACATGAAAGATGAAAATATGTCATAATAAATCAAGGACCTCAATAACTAATGTTGCATCGGAAGGAGGTTCCAATAACTTACAGAAATTCCATATAAACATATTAGTTGAGAACAAAATACCTTGTAATGTGTTAATAAGCTATTCCATAGTGGTTGTTTACTCAAAACCTTTGGGTTTCCAAGAATGACAATACCATATCGAGCTCGTGTTAAAGCCACATTGAGTCTGCGAGGATCGTTAAGGAATCCAATGCCCTAAAAGGAATAGGCTTTAGTAGTTACTCCAGAATGACAACCTTGTTGAAAGAAAAAATGAGAACAATAACAAACTAAATAATTGATCCACAAACTAAAATGTTAAACATCTAAAAGTTTTGTCACATTCTTTCTAGGATATACGTACAGCAATCAGAAAGTGTACACTTCTACTATTTTCAACTGAATCGGTGAGCCACAAAAGGCATAAAAGATAGATATAACTACCTTCTCCAGTGAACATATATAGAACAACCTTGTATCAAAATATCTGTATCCGATAATCTCATTTCAGAACCCATTTTATACTCTCAACAAAACAGTAGAACCAAGCTTCATATGTCACCCCACATCCATGGGGAGATAATTAAAGGGAAGGAATGGGTAATCTAAGAGTTCGCAAACGAAGTTTCAGTTGAAAAACACAGTAGCTACACCAGAAAATGTTTTAGTAGTAACTAACCTGATGTTCATTACTCCTCACACATGACAATATGATATAATCTTTTTCCCTTCCTTGAAATGAATCCACGCTTGCAACCTGTTAACAGAAACAGTGCAAAATTGCATCTTGTAGCAAGGATATCTGCAATCACTTTACGAGTATTACCTCAATTTCTTTGTAAAGTTGCTGTCTGAGAGCACCATTTCTTGACATATAGTTCACAATGTATGCTCTTTGTCCCTCATACGGTGTGATAACTCCAATCTANAAAAATCAGTATATAGCAAAAAAAAAAAAAAAAAAAAAAAAAAAAAAAAAAAAAGAGTATCATCCTAACAACCGAAGATGACAACTAATGTACCTGACTAGGGACTACACCACTCCTTAAGAAAGTAGTCACAATTTTTTCTACATTTGCTGCCTCAGTTCTATTTAGGTAGGAAGTTCCACTGGCACTTATCTCCTCTTGTCCCATCTAAAAATATTCAATGTGAAAATTCAAAACATGAACGGAAGCAAAACAGAAGAAACATACAACTTAGAAACACCATACACATGAGGTAAGTTAGCAGAACACATGCTATGTCAAAACTGAAGAATTCATTCTCCTTTAATACAGAATATACATTCGAAGTGTCCAATTGACGTTTATTCCTTAGGATATACAATCAAAACCTTCAAAGCTCTAAATACATCATATAAAGCTTTTTAAGTTTTTTTGGACTTCTACATCTCCAAACTTAGAGCATATTCCTCCTTCCAAGACTATTAATTCTAATATCCTAACAAATTATTCCTTCTCTATAGTTTTTTTCTATCGGAGATCGACATGTAGCTCCAAAATGGGACCCCCCCCCCCCCCCCCCCCCCCCCCCCCCCCCCCCCCCCCCCCCCCCCCCCCCCCCCCCCCCCCCCCCCCCCCCCCCCCCCCCCCCCCCCCCCNCAAAAAGGGGCCCCCCCCCCCCCCCTCCCCTTCCTTCCTCCTCTTGATCAAGACAGATCCCTCTCCGTTTTCTGCTCTCTAATTGATACATTCTGGTTCTTCAAATTCTAAACAATAACTAAATCCATTAATACCTGGACGTAGAAAAACATTGGACGGTTGGGAACTGGCCATGGGAAGTCAATGCCTGTCGATTGCCTTTCGTTGATGGTAACTCCGTTTTGTAGCGTGCCCTCATAGAAGCTATTAGAAGGAAACTCAGAAAGTGATGGATGCATCCGATATTGAACCTACACCAAAGGAGAAAAAGGAGAACACGCCATCAGAATTCTGACAACCAAATGTGCATTACAATCTTAATAGAAAAAACAAGACTCAAAGCAGAGATAACAAAATCATAGAAATACTTGTATTTTAACACATAAATTACAAATCTAGAAATTTTAAAAAATAAAAATAAATAAAAAACACAAATCAAAGCATTAATCAAGAAAAATCTCTCCCCTTATTTGTTTAGATTAATTGCTGCTAACTCTTCTTTTTTTATATCGATGAGCATCCGGACTCACTTGTACTCACCTTGACTAATCAATTGTTGCTAACTCATTTGGTCAGCTGAATAAAAGTACTAAATCCCTTCAATTTCTGCAACCCCAAATATGAGAGGATCTTTTCAAATTTACCAATATGGGACAAAATAAACTCAGCCCAAGTAAGAAGCACGACCTTGCTACATTTAGTTCTTTCTAAGATCCCCATATACTTCTTCTTCCATTTCTTAAAAGTCTGGCTAAAATTGGGGCATACAGATTCTCATGGTACAAAAATAGTACCCTTAGATCCAAGCTACTGTATTATGTGCAAGGGGGAGCTGAAACACAAGAGGCGTCTATACATAACCAGCCCATTCATCACTACTTATTGAAACCTGATTAAATACTCGTTTGGTGACAATTTTTCTATCCATCTCAGTGGCAATGACTAGCAATATGGTCATGTTGCTCAATAGTTAATTGCTCTCATTCTTGAGGGGCATCCGTTTCAGAAGGAGAAGAAGACATTGTGGTTGAACTTTCCTACAGCTTTCCTATATTCTAAATGGAAGGAACAAAATTATTACAAAGACAAAAGACAACACTTCGTTCTTTGGTGATTATAGCATTACTTCTCCTTTGTCCCATTGGAAAAGCATCTTGTAATTTCCTTGGGTTGGGATCACCACTTTTATTGTAATCTTATAATATTAATGAAATGTTTATTTTTCTTTCATTCTAGAGTTCGGGCCAACTTGCACGTCCCTCGACTAATCTCACGAGACAACTAGAATCTACTACATTTTGCTCCCTAAAAAGCTTGTAGGATATTAAATACTGTGTAAGTAACTACCATAAATTGAATTCATTCTCTTTAAATACTTCATTATTTATGTTGGGCCTTAATGCCCACTAGGTCAACCCAGGAGGGTAAAAAACCGTCAATATAAATTGTAATGCATCCAAATAGCTAGATTGCAGGTATCATAGTGAGTTATAACAAACTAAGATGAGAAACTTTCCATAATTGAATATCAAAATTGAGATAAAATTAACGAGCACCCTTAAAAATATATGCTAATACCTGCAACCTAATTGGTTTCACACCAAGGAGAACGAGACGCTCAAAAAGGGATTGAGCCAGTCCTGCACGTGCTGCTTTTTTGCACATAATAACAGGTCCCAGTTGGCAATGGTCACCAACAAGAACAGCCTATAACAAGAAAAGTCAGTAGAAGAAAGGAAGCAACAACTTGAATAGATACATCCTGAACTGAAGACTCCACATGCCTGCTTTGCTCCAAGAACAAGAGGAATGAGACATTCAGGTTCTGTTGCCTGAGTTGACTCATCAATAAGAACCTAAACCAAGGTAGAATCTTTAAGTTTTAAGTTCTTTGCTTTCACGTAAGCATACAACAGACAAGATTGGTCTAACCTGACGAAATCTAAAATTTGACAAGCGAGGATCTCCAGCACCAACACATGTGCAACAAATAACGTCTGAGCTCTGTGAAATTTCCCTCTCTGTAGCTCTCTTAAGGGCTTTATATTTTTTCTCATCACTGCTGGACAACTCTCCTGTGTTAATTAGAAAATGAGAGGAAGTGTTATTGAACAAGGGAATAAGAGAAATAAGGGAAACACACTAACTAAAGCAACTATCCACCAAATTTTTAAAATAAATAAGAAATAGGCTAAGGAATAAAAAATGGTCATTAGGATAATTATACAGGCAGCAACAGCATTTAAAGAATTTTTTGTTTTGACCATTAATTAAAGCAAGCAATAAGTAGACAAAAACATATCCAACTAATCAGTTCATTGGAGTCCTAGAATAATCAACATTCACCAAATGGTTTTATTCAACAATGAGACAATTTCTACTGATGGACAATAACATTTCGGAGAAATCAGAGGATGAGGAATCTCCTAATAAAATATTTGTTAGGAAAATTTGCCCATTTAAAATACAAAAGAGAAAAAGAACTAATTACAGTTTCCAACTACATCCCCTCCCTCCATTTTTGGGGAATTTTCCACCCAATCAAATTTTTTATTTTAAAAATGTAAATTATAGAGAATAACCCAGACCTTGTTCATCTTTCAATTGTTGCAACTTATGAAGTTCACTTCTTTCAGATGTGTCAAGATGTCGAACCTATTAAGAGACAAACAATCAGACTTGGTACAAACATGAAAATGAGCTCTTAGTCATAGAGCAACTGAGGATACAATCCACAATGATCAAATACCTGATAGTGAAGGGTCAAGTGTTCCACAGGAGAACTTACAGCTTCTCTTGATTTTGCGCATAGTCTAACAACCTTGATTCAGAAAGCAGGGAGAAATTGTGAATGATATTTAATTTATATTGCAATAACCCCAAATAAACACAGCGCAGCCATGCCGAAAAGGTTGCACAAGACATACCAGATGATGAACTATTACAGTTGACAAACATAATAAGAAATGTGAGGCACAGTAGAAGGGAGTAAATGCTAGTTCATTACCTTCAACCCAGTTGCACTTATCTTCTCTGCCAGCTGGTCCACAGCCACATTACTGGGCGCACATACCAGAACCTGCCCTTGGCCTTGTTTGGCCATATGATACACTATGGCAGCAGAAGTTACAGTTTTCCCAGTACCAGGAGGACCCTGAATCAAGCTTATTGGCTTCTGGAGAACACTTTTTACAGCAAAAACCTACCAATAAAGAAAATGTGGCCAGAGTTTTTAACTTCAGATTAAAAAGAACCTAACTTAGTCACATCATTAACATGAATGGAAACCTATAATAAATCTCAACTCTCATAAATGGAAAAAAGATGATTTCTTAAACTATTACAAAAAAGACAAATATGATCTTAAGAAAACATAGGATCAATATAAATGGTTACTTCAACAAGAAAGCATGTTAAAAATTAACATTCAATGCTCTTAGAAGTATGCAGATCTCAAATGGAAAAAAAGGACCCCAATGTTTAAGTATACAAAGCATTGGTTCATTTCTATAAACAAAGTAAGGACTAAATACCATCATAAAGAGAATATGAACACGTTAAGGAAGAGAACAAAAGACCAGCCCCTATTATGGATCATTCTATACCACAACAAGAACTCCCCAATTCGACGAAAATAAAACAAAAACAAAGATCTCCGAACTCCAATAGTATTAAACAAGAACCAGATTATTCTTCGATAAACGATGCACCTCTTTCACAACACAACATAGCATAGAAAATTAAAGTGAAACAAAATTTAGGTAGTTTATTTCTAGGAGCATATACTTGGGATGCATTGAGCTCTGGTAGACCAGGAGCACCAAAGCGACGAGGAAGTGTATTGCGGACCATCTGGACTTCCACTTCATGTCCTAATAAGTGATGGTAGATATAACTGCACATAAGACATCATAAAGTGCATTGTCATAGCTTGTTGAAATACACAAATCAGTCACCATTGCTAATATGAATATAACCTCCATAGTTCATTTACTAGTACTGGGGAAGAATTATTCAAGAATCATAAAGAGGCTGATAGAACCTAATAGAAACAAAATCCTTTATCCCCAAACAGTAGACAGTTCTTACCCACTAACACTGGTCTCATCAACTGCAAATGTCTTCATAGCTCCCTGCATTCGGTCGAAGCTTGTACTCTTCCACACAAAATCAACACTAAAACCATGGACGATGTCAACTGGAACCCCCTATTATACCAATACATAAAATAATCACCGACAAACAACTTAACCCAGCAAAAGATAAACACCAAAGTTGAGTGCTACCTGACTAGCACGAAGCTCAAGTGCCACCTCCTCCTGTGCAGTTAGCTTGATCTAACATAGGAAAACAAGGTTATGTCAATACAATACATAGCCGGTTCAAGAGACATTTCAGTTTTTTAATGTACAAGATCACTAAAATGTCTGACATGTCATGGAAACATAAGAAAAGAAGTCCGGTAGAAAGAACCAAAATACCTACAGCTGATAATATATCAAGCACTTTAGCTGTGAATTTATCAGTAAATATACTATTGAAGCATTTTCTATTCCTGACTATTTTTCTTTCACAAAATTCCACAAGGAACTTACCGTTACCTATTTTACGAAAAGAGAACTGTACATTAGAAAATCAATAAATTGTGGAGCAGTATTCGAGTAAGCAGCCTAAAGGATTTTAAACCCACAACTACTTGAATGAGGTTATTCAAACCTGAAGACTTAAAATCAAAAGGTGCATACCACATGTCCCACAGAATGCCAGGCTGGATGAGCTGCATCACCAGAATAACGTAACCTCAATTCATCTCCAGGTACAAGACGCAATTCATTATCCTCCTATACCAACAAATCGAGCAGCTTAGAAATCAAGAGAAAACAAGGAGATCAAAGCATCCATTTAACCATTTAACAAATAATAAACACCAAACGTACCTTTGGAAAGACAAAATAGGCTACCCTCTTCTTGTTAAGGCCAATGTCCCAGCGTACTGTGACATTATCCTTGCTTTGAGATTCTTTCATCATCTAATACAAAAATGGAGCATCATATTATACAGATCTTTCAAAGAACAAGTTAATATTACATCCATTTAAATTTAAGGAAATAAAAATCAGGCAAGCTAAAAATTACGGGATCATGAACTTAGAAATTGTTCTAGACCTACTTATTTTTTGTTTAAATGGAAGACATAAGGAGTCCTGGTACAATACCTTATCATAGTCGGCTTCCAGCTTGATAAGAGGTGCAAATACATTTTGATACTATAACAGGAAAGACAAAATGTCACCTCGTCAATACTACAGGTATCAAAGAAAATGCAACTTCACCAAAATTACTGCGAACTGAATATAAACACAAACACCAAGCCAATAAGCACACCTGATATGCATCCTCATATTTCAATGCTACAGGCTGTGGTTCATCATCCACACCAGGTTTTTCAAGATCTTCAAGTGACGCATCTGGGTTTGTCTTCCAAAGCTCCTCAATCTTATTTATTTGTTGTGCACTAATTTGGCGTGCCCTCAACTGCTCTTGCTCAGAAGGAATCTACATAACAGAGAGGTTATATGACAGTGACACAATACATCACATTACCACATATCAAAAAGATATAAATCCGGCAAGATACACAAACCTTAACTAGCCACTGCAAGAAGCACCTATCATCAATTAGAGGGCACCATTGACTCAAGTCCCAATTCATATCCTTCAGAGCATTTACACTTAAGCAAGGTTCCCTACAAAGTAGAACAACCACACTTTCTGTCTTTGCAGAGATAAATCCAAGGAGAAAAACATTTCGACATCCACAATTGTAACACTCAAGAATTGTTTCTCCCAGAGGACTGTCTTTATGAAGACAAACTTCCTTATGTTTAGCCCGGACCTAATATCATTGTGTCATTCAACAGAAAAGCTAATGTGAGTTCTCTAATCATAATTTTTATGTAGGAAATGCTTTTACTTATGCGTGAAATTACAGAAATTATAAATGAAAAGTTGATACACCATCAAAAGTAAAAAAAAATGCTTTATTTTCTACGTACACAAAAACCAATTATCCTACAAGGAACCAAGCTTTCATTAAGAAATTTGGAAGCATAAAAAAACCGCATGCAAGAGGAGCTCAAACCTACAGAAAGGCACTGGTAATTACAAAAGGCCTAAGTAGTCACTGCCCATAAGGAGGTATTGAACCTAATATTTTCCCATAGAACATTACACGAGTACTCCACCCCTCAAAAAATGCTCAAGGTGCAAAAAGTACAAAAACCAGTTTCATCTTCCTTCCAATATTTAACTACTACAGCTGCATAAGAATAAAGCTATATTTAATCTAATTTTAAAGTCCATTAAAACCTGAAAAACAAGAAAACTATTACTGACATTGAACAATGACAAAGATATATAATCGACAAAAATACAGCAAAGCATAAAAAAACGTAGACATGCAACATGGTGCAAGTAGCACTCCCCACTCGCGACACTGAAAAAAAAACAACCGACAAGCAAAGAAATACAGAGCGCCATTTCTCATATCAATTTCACCTAGGAAAACAGGATAGTACGCCCACAACTTCCATGTGAGGCGCAACAATTTCCACATGTTCTTCGAACATTTACCAGGCAATTGATCATCGTAGAATTTCCGCCAAACGAAAGAAAAATAAATCCGCACTCTTCTTATGTAAAAAAAAAAAAAAAAAAAATTGAAATTTTCCATAAACGGAAGAACCACGGGGCGGGCACAGACCAAAACAAATAACAACATAATGGTGAACTCCCAAACAACATACCAGATGATTCACGATATGCGACCCAGACGTGTTCCCTCGCGAATTGCAGAACCATTTACGGCAAGACGGTACGTTACACCTCACAACGCAAGCCGGGTTCGAAACCCCACAATACCTACAAGCATGCTCCGTGAAATTCCCCTTCCCAAACTCATAATTATCATCATCCCCAGCATCCTCAAACGTCAACCCACTCATCCCGGCTGTCAATGCGTCAACCATTTGATTATTACCACCACTATTCCCCGAACCACCTCCAGTCCGGCCTTTCGTAGCACTCCCCGGCGCAGCCGAAACCGGAGACGCATCAGACTGGTGGTCCGACCCCCCACCGCGGTCTGTATGATCGGCTAACGAATCGGAAGGAGTCGGCCACGCTACAGGGGACCTAATTGGGTCACGAAATTCTGGATAATCGAAGTCTTCCCCCTGTGTATTGAACTCAAGAAATGTGTAGGCGTCATTTCCCGTGTCAGGTTGAGATGCCGTTTCAAACAAATTGTTCTGCTGCGAATCCATGGGAATTGAAGACCAATAACAACAATATCAATCCCAAATCAAAATAGAAGACGAAGAATCAAGATTTAGGGGGTTGGAGTTGGAGGTTTGGAAGAATTGGGATTAAAATTAGGGTTAGGGTTTGGCGTGGCATTCCGAAAGAGAGAAGGAATGAAACTTGAACGAGGAAGCGGAGAAAGTAAAAAAAAATATATATATTTTCTTTAAAAATATAAAATTATAATTATATTTTCCGAGACAGAAAATTGGGGGTGTTTAGCTTCACCGGCCGAACGGGTTGGATAAAGTTATATGGTCCCACCGTGACGTGTCAAGCTAACACCTTTAGCTGTTAAAATGCACGTGTGGCGCGTGGAACTTGTGTTTGGCTACGAAGATAAACGTATTTTTCCTCTGAATAAGAATCTATTTTTACTCGTACACAATCTTACGATATATATTTACACAAATAAAATTTTATTTACAAATTTACAGATCAAATAAATAGATGTGATAATTGACCAACGCAAATACGGTTATTATTTTTTAACCGTTCAAATTTACCTGTAATTTAATCTATAATTTCAATGAAAATAGTTTATGCATTGGCAAAGTAGTATTAGATGATATGTATATTGGAATATTTTAAGTATTTTAGTAATATGATTATACGAATAATATTAAATTAATATAACTCAGCGTATATATTACATTTATATATATTATTTCATCTTTTATTTTGACATTCATATATACAGCGGTATCAGGCCCATAATATGTTCATATATAACTCAGTAAAGTCACGAGAGCTTATGTTCAAAGTAGACAATATCATATAATTGTGGAGAGTCGTGTTCATCTAACATGGTATCAGAGTCCTGCCCTAAACTTAATCATGTCAATAGAATCCTAAATGACTCCAAAAGAAAAGGAGTCGAGGCTCTTCGAAGGCATAGTAAAAAAAATGACTAAGACTCCAAAAGAAAAAGAATCGAGCCTCGATTAAGGGGAGGCGTACTTTGTTCGAGGTGAGGTGTTGGATGAAAGTCCCACATCGGCTGATTTAAGGAATGATCGTAGGTTTATAATCAAATAATACTATATTCATTGATATGAGGTCTTTTAGGGAAGCCCAAAGCAAAGTCATGAGGACTTATGCTCAAAGTGGACAATATCATAAATTCAAAGTAACGAAATACTTAATAAGTAACCCGACTATTGGGGTCGGAAAATGCATACATAAACAATCATAGTGGAACCTATCCTTTCATAAAAACATTTCATGAAGCCCACGTACACTCACATGAGGTATGATGCAGGTCCCCATAGCTTTTAATCATGATATAAATATATGATGCAGGTCATACATTCGTTTTTCCATAAACATACTTTCACAAATACATAATATAATACATGTCAAACAATCATAAAATACAACACATGGAGGGCCATAGAGCACGTCTTGTTCAAACTTCATTGAATTCATCAAACCAAGCCAATAGTGGTTCATATTTCATTTAATTCATCTAACATATAGGGTGCCTCAAAGTTCCAAGCAACACTTTAACTATTCACAGACATACCTTGGGTTCGAAGAAGGTGGTTTACCCTTTTCTAGCGTTGCCAAGCAACTAGTCTGTTCTCTTGGGTGAACTACTCTTCTGTTTGACTTTGGGTAGTTTACCTTGCCTATGCATTGTGAAACCGATATCGTAGGTCGAGGTGTTACCTCATAAAACTCTATTTGATGGTGAAAATATGATGTTTGCTAGCCTGCTCGTCATCCATGGGAGGTTAGATGGTGAACTCATTTCACAGGAACATATAGTCACCCAAAGTCGGGGGAGTGACCCTCTGTATGTGCTAGCTTTAAGGACTACCTGCGTGATTTACGTTCCCCCATAAGATGGATTTATAATGCAATGTAATCCACTTGAACTGTCAGGTCACACAACCCTAATCAACTCCTGCTTGACTCGATGATACAAGTTCCAGAGTTGAACTTGATGATATGGGTATCAGAGTGAAAAGGGGCATTTTGGTAATTTACTACATATTACAAAGCATACTCGTCCATATTGCTGGACTCATTATTAGTCATGCATTTGCTTTTCCTAGCTCTTTGAGGAAAATATAAAATCAACATGCATCTCGTAATCTCATCCAAGGGGGCATAACGGTAATTTTTATGACATAGATTTTGAAGTCCAAAAATGTATTTTGGAGTCCTAAACATGTATATTTTAACCACCTAAGGTAAGAAATGCTCACATGCTAGCTTGTGCTTAAGATACCTATAATTACTACTTGCCTAAAGTTCGTGTGGCTACTTACTTGGATGATGTGTGCCTTCTCGAGCTAGCTTTTCTACGTGTTAAATTTTTTGCTCTGGTATGTCTTAATTCAAGTAAAATTAGGGTTAGTATCATTGAAGCGAAAAATAGCCCATCAGAGGTTGAACGGGGTAAAAAGAAAGACTCACACGCTGCACACGCACCCAGATAGGCATGTTCACCACCCCTTTGCCTGACACGTGTCCTCCCTTCATCCGTTTGTGCAATCAATTTTACAGAATCGTTTAGTTTTGCGATTTCTTCCTATATTTTTTCAATTTTCATAGTTTCTCATTCAAAACCCGAATCAACTTTGTTCCTTCGCCAAAGTTAGAGTTATAATCCATTTTTACAAATGTTTTTTCTTGTAATTTATAATCAACTACATGAGAAAATAAATATGTTCAAAGATGGTCAAGAAAAAATTGGGTACTTAATTTCTCAATGGTGCTCGGGTGATACAAATTCTCCACTCCTTAAAAATTTTTGTCCCAAAAGTTGCTTGCGCTTGATTTCTGCAGTAGGACATCCTCTCGTTTGTTTTCTTGCTTGAGTTGTTACATTGTCTTGATGGTAATTCTACCGAATTGTGACTACGAACATCCGCCCACTCACTTCTTTTTGTGAATGTTGAAGTTGTGCCAAAACTTAGTCCTCTAGGGAAACTGATATGAACAAGACGTCAATCAAGGAAGATGTGAAGAAAATATTGTTCAAATTATCTTACAATTCATGCTACATTACACCAGAATTAGCTTTACTTTTTCAATTTAGACTTTTGAGACTATATAAAGTCAGGCTTGTTTTTGTAAGAGTAATTAAAAAATGTAGTAAAAAGGCTAAATTTCTTTGAAATCTAGTGGCATGTTTAGACTCATTGATGGTAGATTGATTCAAATCTCAAACAAATGTTCTATCAACATAAAACCAAAGATTAGAATAACTAAATAAAAATTAATTTTAATAAATCACTTGTAAACAAATAATTTTCAGTTTATGCCACATGATTCCAAACATACCCAAAGTCATCCAAACATACCCAAGATAGATATGATAAATGGATACAATTATTAGTTTGAGTTTAAACCGCTACGAAGTTTAAGCAGATGCAATTATACAATGAACCCAAACAGTAGCTTAATCGTCAAGAAAAACTCAACATTACGAGGGCACGAGCCCATTCGTCATAAGGTCGAACGACATGTCTTAGAAAACATGTAGAATATTATTTGAAGAAAATAAAATTGAGCCTGGTAACTTCCAACGACCATTATTAGATTAACAATGGTGGCTAATCTATTAACCATCCTATCTTGATTGTATTATGATGGGTATCAATAGCCAAAGCTGAAGAACAACAGTCATTTCTACAGCTAAGTTATTCAAGAACTAGAGAGAATACCTTTGAATTACTAAACCATTTCATCACGATACATGGATGATGCCTTGTTAATGGTATCTCCCCTCTTATCGAGTTCATCCAAAGCTGCCCACAATTTCGGATCGTCGTAGTCCTTTACGAGGAGGGCAGGCTTTGCTTGCATCAACAAGTGCTCGGGATTTCTCGTCGCTATACCGACGACAGGCATCTCGGCTGCCACTCCAGCTTTGATCCCTGATACAGAATCCTAGCAATGCAAAGCAGTCTAGAGGTTAAATTATGAACACTCTCCTCAAACTATCAGGGAAAAGAAAATGGTAGTTCATAAGAAGGCAGACCTCAAAAATGAAAGTGTGATCCTTCGACACTTTGAGTGCTTCAAGAGCCTTCAAATACGGTTCTGGATGTGGCTTGGCATGCTCACATTCACCACCTATGATAACAGCCTCGAAGAAATCCGTAAGACCAAGCATGGAGATCATGAGCTCGGCATTCGGCCGAGGGGCGTTTGTAACTGCAGCACGTTTTAAACCGCAGTCTTCTATCCATTTCTTCACTTTGTACAAGCCATTCACAGGCTTTAATTGTTCGGTAACCAATCTGTTGCGTTGCGTTAAGTTCTTTGGTTATATTGTCTGATGAGACCTATAAATGTAATCTATGATGTGAAGAGAGAGTTTTACCTCCTAAACATAGCCTCCTTGTCGTCGCAAAATTTCAAACCTCGCTCGTAATCATCAGGGAAAAGTGCTCGGGCAATATCATCGTTATGCTTGCCAGCAACATTTTTAATGAAAAACTCCTCATCTATTGGAACCCCACCATTGAAACCAATCTACAAATCATATCATCATCTGTTACTGTGAGATCCCACGTCGGTAGGGGAGGAGGACGAAATATTCTTTATAAGGGTGTGGAAACATCTACCTAACAGACGCGTTTTAAAAAACCCGTGGAAAAATCCAAAGAGAATGTATTCTTTCAATTGCTCAATAAATGTTTGGCTTCTCATTTGTGGCTCATAGCATGATTAAAATAGAACTAACCTCTTGAAGCATTTCACGGAAGGCATAGTAATGGAGCGGATCCGAATCACACAATGTTCCATCGACATCAAATAGAACTGCTTGCACGGGAGCGAGCTCGGCGAGAGGGCATTTCCTGGCTCCACACAATGCAAGCAATAAGAAAAACAGAACAGAACAGACAACAAACCAAATCATTATCCATTAAAGCAGTGGAAAACTAGAAAGGAGCCTGGTTAACTTTGGTAGTCTTGTGTTTGACTGGAGACTTGGGATGAACAACACTTTGATCTCGAGCTCGAGTTTCTTTTAATACAAACTGTTTTAGCTTAAATTATCATGTCAGTCCCCGAGATTCGTGTTTCATTTTAGTTTGGTTCCTATGGTTTTAAATGTTTCCATTTAGCCCACACGTTTGGTTAAATCTTCAAAACATCATTGCATTCCTAAGTTCTTAATATATTTTTTTACCGGGTACCTTTAGGCCAAACCTACCGCTAATAGATATTGTCCTCTTTGGGAGAGGTTTTTACACCCTGATAAAGAATGCTTCGTTCTCCTCCCCAACCTATATGAGATCTCATAATCCACCCCCTTTTGGGCCCAGCGTCCTCGCTGACATTCATTCCTTTCTCCAATCGATGTGAGACCCCCAAATCCACCCCACTTCGGGTCCCTGTGTCCTTGCTGGCACACCGCCTCGTGTTCACCCTCCTTTGGGGCTCAGCCTCCTCGTTGACACATCGTCCAGTGTCTAGTTCTGATACCATTTGTAACATCCCAAGCCCACCGCTAACCGATGTTGTCCTCTTTGAGCTTTCCCTCAAGGTTTTTAAAACCTTGCCGGCTAGGGAGAGGTTTTCACACCCTAATCAATACATAGCTCGATAATATTTCGTTCTCCTACCTAACCATGCATATCTTCAAACTTTTGGGGTGTACACAAAAACAATCATGTTTAAGCAGCTAGCTCTTTTGTTTTAAATTGGAGTAGGGATATAACAGGATGTGCTCCATGAAACTTCGGTAGAATACCAGAAATTTATAGCCCCACAGTGATTTAAAATAAAATACCAAATTCATTTTCACCAATTCCAAAAGAAGAATCGCAGGATCATGAAGAATCGTCGCAAGAATGCATAGACAATTCATTGAAAATCAGATCAAATAAGAAAAACAGATCTAAACGCAGGAATGAGTAAAAAAATAAAATAAAATAAAAAAGCCCAAATCGCAACAACCACCACCACCATCACAATGCATCAGAAAATTGCACAAGGTTCAGATTGACAACCACCGAAGAAATCAAAAGAAAAACGAAATGAAAAACAAAAAGGCATTGAGTCAACAAAGAAGTTCCCTGCAAATTTACCTGTGGACAGAATTTTCGTCTTGTGGAGCCGTCATGGTCGGCAGAGATGGATGAAGAGATACAAAAAGGTTGGTCGGATTAGGGAAATTTGCGTGTGCTTGGAAATGGGTATTGAGAACCTGCGAAAATGGAAGTGGGTGTTGGAGGAGCAGAGGGAAAACGCAGATTTATAAAGGCGGGGGAGGAGGTTGAGGCCGAGATTCCACGAGGAGGAAAAAAACAACCATTATATTTTTCCAGATTGAATCTGGTTATTATTATTTGTAGTAAATGAATATAATTTCCAGGAAAATGGTAAGGCTGGTGAGCTTTTGGAGAAAAAGTAAAGGTTCAATGACATGAGCCAAGTCGAGCAGCAGCCTTCACGCTCAACCACGTACTTTTCACCTACCTTCCCCTCCCCACACGTCTCTCTCCCCGTTATAATATACACATGTAATAATAACCCAACTTCTAGAAATAATACACATCTAAAACTAGTGACACCAAATTAAGATAATCAAGTAGATGACTCTACTATCGACTTGGTTGAACGAATTGTGTTATGTATGATGACGTGTGCTTCGTGGCCCTATTTATGATATGTGATGCTATGCTATGTCATGTTATTCTATGATAAGCTATGTTTTGATGGGATCATTTTATATTGTATAATATTGTTATGAAATAGATAATCTATGATCTATAAACGCCTATAGATCATGTCATGGAAGTTATGCTATGTGTGAAAGATGGTATAGGAATTATGTAAGTTCACATACTTATTATGTTATAGATAAATGGAGATTTGTCTTAAATCATACATCATGTTATGATTATAAGCAGGGACCTCATGTATAATTGTGTGTCATATTGATCGCTTGTGGATGTATATAATAAAATAATGTAAAATTCATAAGATGAAGTGCCAGTATACACTATCACAAGTAGCAAGTAATAAATAAATTATCGATTCCACAAGCAACCTATCTTTTTGGTTAATTTTATAGCGGAAAATTTAGTGAGTTTTTAGGTAACATTCAAATGGTTGTTGGTGATTTTAATTACTTAAACAAAACTAAAACAGAGTGCACTACTGTCGAAAAATAGAAAATGATGAGACAATCAACTATAATGAAGAAGGTTCGACTAAGAGAAATTAAACAAGATAAGTTGTTGAGTTTTGTGATAGATTTTAGTTTCTTTTAATAGATTCTCAAGCCCACTTCTGACGGTCATGAATGGTATTATTTCCATAATCGTTGTAATTTCTATTAACAAAGCTCTAGGGGAAGAATTATTCTTAATCCTTCCATTACTGTTCAAGTCTCCTTGCTATGAAACTAGAGTATTTAAGAGGATTTCATTGTTCCCTCTCTTCTCCCGAATAAGAGAACAACTATGTAGGTAAAGTAGCTAATTAAACACACATGTAAATCATTAACCATAACTCTTTAATAAACTAAAATCATACCGTCAACATACTTAAACTATATAAAACTCTCTCACCTTCCCTATAGAATTTAGCTCTCCATACAAACTGAATTAAACAAAGGAATCCGCATCTTCATCATGTAAAATTGATGGAATAAAAAAAGAGAATAAGGAAATAGAGAGTTATCCCGGTTTGTTGCCGTTCGTCAATGGAAGTTCCCTTCTCTTGAGCTCTCACATCCACCTCTTTGCCCTAATCAATCCTTGTTGGTCTCCATTCGTCAACGGAACAATCCTTGCTGGTCTTCTTTTCCTTTTGTTATCATGCTGGATTAGGGTTTTCTTTTCTTCTTCTCCTCTGGTTTCACAGCAGTTCACTGCAGCAGAGGCTGTTGTGTAATTCGATTTTTCTCCCAAAGTGTGCTTCCTTGGTCTTCTTTTTTCTTTTATATTGAGCATGGGTTCCTTTAAGGCTAAAAAAAGAATAAGTTGTACACATAGGATGTTTCTCATTGGGTAATGAATGACCCACTTATACTGATATGGATTTAAAATTTTCATGTTATCTCCATTTATTTCCAGATTTGCTACTCCCTCATGGTTCACCATAAATGTCTGAAATTTTACCACATAACTCAACTAAATGTACAATGAAAATCGATTTATGTCAAATCATATTTTTTTTATGTTGGACCGCAATAAATGATTTCATGCTCACTGAGTAGAATAAATAAGGTAAATAATGAGAAAATGGTGAATAAGAGTGTCATGAAAAGACTTGATATGACTCTACTTTTAAAGAGTTATCACATATGCATCGCAATACTTCCCCAATATGATGAGTACGAACGCATATGATATGACTTATGATTTTCAACACTTATGTTCGTCATGATGTTATGTTTGTCCTTTCCTTTTGTGGTGTTCGACAAGAGTCTGTTAGAGTGCTAGCCTGACGAGTCAAGCCCATGGGTGTGCACGCCCGGTGGTGAGCCCATGCTTGCACGCGAGAGGAAGAAAATTAGTTAACATGTTGTAGGTTAATTGATGTCCTTAGGTGAATTAAATTAGTTAACATGTTGTAACATGCAACTCCTTATGTGGAACTGAAATTTAAAGAGTAGAATCTGGCTAGCACCCATGCGACCTAGGGCAACTTAGTAAGTGGTTCTACTATTGAACACGCACGAGCTTGATTAGAGGAATTAAATGTCGTATGAATGACACGTACCTTGTGGCCCCCGTATATGTCATATTTTGTGATGTTATAGTGTATAATGCGTGATATGTTATGTGACGATTTCTGCTATGATATGAATTATACTATGATATGAATTATACTATCATATGATTATACTACGTTGTGATATGAATGTTATATGATACATGAACCTCCCTATGGTATGTCACATCTATTATGTAAGAATGTACACACTATGCCTATGAGATATTAATAAGTCATGTATGTTAACCATGAAAGATATATCCCGTGTACATATGTCATATCTCATAGGAATGCTATGTAATGAAAAGAATGGAGGTATGATTTGCATCATGAGTATATACCATGACTTGAAATTAAGGGACCTCATACATTTATATGTCATGTGCATCGGAATACTTCCCGGTATGATTATTAGGGACACATACACCACGATATTAGGTACGCCATGATATTGGGCATGCTTCTTTCTCTCTGTGACTTTCGGTAGCGTGAGCTTAGCTAGTCCATAGTCAGGCCTAGGGTACGTATACAAGTCTATCTAATGGGTCCATGTGTGTGTACGTGAGCCGTGTGTAGAGAATTATTACACATCTAACCATGCCTGTACTAATCCATAATGTTTTATGAAAAGATAGGTTCCACTAATTGCATGTGATTGCATTTTCCGACCCCAACAATAGAGTTACTTACTAAGTACTTTAATTACTCAAGCCGCATGCTACTTCTTTTTTAGGTAAAGGTAAATGATGTCAGGGTAGTCTCATTTGCCTTTAATGTTGTAGTCCTTAGGCTAGATCAAGGCATTTCCATTATTTTTAAATTCTTGTTATTTCAATTTCATTGTTTGTAGATATCATTGTTGATTTAATAATTTTATGAACAACATTTTAGTAAATCATTTTTTAAGGATTTCTTTTTTTAGTAGTTAGGTCATGCATGTACTTGCAATCTTATTTTGAGTGGGAAAGTATGTTCGTTACATGACCTATGATATGTTATTTCATGTTCTAGTTTTTTCCTTTGGTTGTACTTGCATGAATGTGTGCAAGCCTAGAGTTTCCAAGAACGGTATTTACTTAATAGACCTACATGCATGTGCGTTGGTTGATTTTAGGTTCCACTAGACATAAAACACAAGTGTATTTATGGATCGCAATACTAAGATCACTTACTGATTATTTTTTAAATAATTCTTCTATCCACAATAATTTTTCAAATAAAGCTACTAGACATATGCACGGTTGATGGATTCTACGGGCTATGGAATGAAGCTCTTTAAGATAGTTTCTACATTCATCATGTTTTTCATTACTAGGAGAAGGGTCTCGAAGCTTATTTTTTATGTTGATTTCTTTAGGAACATTTTAGGATTGTTATGAAATATTTTTTAGGTAACGACTCTAGATTTATATTTAACCTAAAGTTGCTACTATATACATATCATGCGAAAATACTTCATTCAAAACTTTATTATAAAAACATAAACTTTGGTCTTTAAATAAAAATAATAAACATGAAAAATAATATAAAGTATATCACGTCCTATACTAACCATATGCTACTAAATGGAAATGCAAACTAACCTATACTAATCTATACTAACTTATAGTATATTAAATTCAAATTTGCAAACTACCCAAGCATGTGTCACTGTCTCCTAGGTTAAGATGCCGCCATTAGTCGTGTTGGATCGGTATGGCAACCCTAGAGGGGGGGTGAATAGGGTTTTAACGATAAAAGTGTTTAAACTTGATTAATTTTTCTAATGATAAAACTTTTTACAAATAAGTAGAAGATGATAATTACTAAAGCAAAATAATTCAAGTCAAAACAATAATCAAGTAGAACATGCAATAAACATAATAATAATCTTGAAATTAAATAGGAAAGAGTTAGAGAAAATGACACCGTAGTTTTATAGTGGTTCGGTCAAACTCGACCTACTCCACTCCCCAAGCGCCTCTTGGGAATTTGAATAAAGAACTTTTCCGACTCTTTCCACGGATCAGAGCCAAACCGGTACACCGCTCTTTTTACGAGTTCAAGAGCAAACTCAATCCTTTCAACGACGCAGGATCAAACCGATACAAGTATTTGAGTTTGACAATAACACACCACAACTCTCTCAAAGAGTAGATTTACAATTTGGGATACTGACAACTATTTCCTCACAATATAATAATAATCCCTCTCAAGAATAAGATGAAAAGAAATAAACTTGTAAGCTTGGAGAGAGCAATAAACAATGGAGACTTTGAACAAATGAGGATTGAAGAATGTATGTAAGTTGTATATCTATTAAAAATGTGGGGAAGATGAGTTTATATAGAGGAGAAAAGTGGCAAAATGTAGGATTGAATATTGACCATTGGATTGTGTTAGGAATAATGGAAGGTGGAGATTAAAAGTAATTAAGTAAGAAAATTTTCTAAATTCATTTATTTCAAAATTTTAATATAATAGTAATATAATATAATAATAATAAAAAGTTATGTGAGTAACGGTAAAATGTAATTCAAAATTTATTATAAATATAATAATATAATAATAATAAAAATGATGTGAGTAACTACCAAAATTTTAAAATATAATAATATAATAATATAATATAGTAATAATAAAATTCGATGTGAGTAACGGTTATATTCAAATTTATATTTGTAAAAATAATTTTATTTAGAAATGTAATAATAAGAAAAACTCCACCATGTGTTACTCTTCCAATATTATAAATGTCATACTTTGATATATTTTGATTTGTCCATCATTTTGATTTTGTTGCCACATCATCACGTCGGGTATGTTGTCTCGACTCTAATTTCTTCGTTTTAGCTCTGATTTGAGTAATTGAAAAGTTGTTGTAATCGTTATTCCCGACCTTATACTGTGGACAGTTCAAAAAACTGAAAATAGTTAATAATTAAAAGTAGGTTTGTTATCATCAAAACATCAATAATTAATTCATTGAAATTAATTAATGTGAGATCAAGGGCCAATAAGCCAACAAGTCGTACATGAGAGTTTTACCTTTACCTGAAAAATAAGAATATCAGTCTATATTCCTAAACCAGTTATCCTAAACGGGTAATTGATGTCATATCTGACAGAAAAATGACATTAGAACGACGTCGGAAGGAGAGAGGGAAAATATCGACTGCAACCCGTCGTGCCTGTAGCGATCCAATAACCACGTCGGCCCATTCTGCCTGCAGCAGCCTACAACGCCTGCAAGCCGCACGTCTGCATCAGCTAACATGAACTCGTGCTTCGACTCAAGAAGGGATTGCGGCATGTCCCTCTCCCTTGGTGACACGTGTCACGCCTACAAGTAGACACTCCCTCGACTCCATCAGCTTAAATGGCTCGACTCGGTACACTTAGCTCCGCTGCTCGAAAAGCGGCTCCTTGTCTCAGTAAAGGACAAAAATTACATTTTTTTACCATTTCAACCCTCTTGAAGCTGATTTTGACCCTAACTAAGGCAATTAAGGCCAACACGATACTCTATTTCACAATTTCAAGTTGAAATGAAATTAGAATTGTGAAATACCCGATTAAGAAACGATACCCGATGACAATGGGAGCAACTTCGAGAAACGAAAGCTTAGCAAACTTGAAATTAGGGAAACACCAACTAAGCCCAAATAAGCCCAAACAAGTGGCCTTACTATAGGATAGGTTAAACCATTGTTTGATGTATGACGACACATGCCTTTTATGCTTTATGTTTAGGGTTTAGGGTCTTTTATGCTTTATATTTATGATGCCTTTTATGCTTTTGTGGCTCCCACACGTGTCTTTTATGCTTTATGGTTATGATGCCTTAATGATGATTTATGATGTATGACGTATGATGCATGATGTATGATAACATGTATGAATTATATGATGACATCTTATGATGTTTACGATGATTATGATATGTTTATGATGATGTTGACTGATGATGATAAGGCATGTTAATATGATGATGTAGGATGATGTTATTTCCTTAATGTGACGTTATTTTCCGTATTAAGTTGAGAAGCATGTTGTGAACATCATACTACATTATGACGATAATTTTGCCTTGGATACAACCCTAGATAATGTTAATGATGATGATAAGATGAAAGTTAATGCACATGTATTACTGATAGTAATATAAAGATGAAACTAGGATTGTGTCATAAAAATGTTTTAAAGAAGAGAAACCATACGGACCTCATGCATTGTTATGCGTACATAAACATCGGGATACTTCTCCTTTTACGATGATGATAATAATCATGTCGCGCATGACACTCACAGGTCTTCTGACCTCCGAACATAGCTACGGACAGTTAGCTCGACTATGATGAGTCTAGGGGAGGTGCAAATCGTCTAGGGATTCATGTTCACACGTTTGGGTCGGTGTAGTTAAGTACTGCACATCCAATTTAGTCCGAACTGGAGGTCACCCCTAGGATGTTTTAACGATAGGTCCCTAGAGCATAATTTGCATGTGTTTGCACTTTTACGGCCCCTATAGTGAAGTTACTTACTGAGTATTCTTCGAAATACTCAGACCGTGTAATACATCAATTTTTCCGTGTAATACATCAATTTTTAGGTAAAGGCAAGACGTCCTTGTACGACTGACGACGACATTGCAATCAGAGACCATGACATGTGTATAAGCTAGTAAAATATTTAAATTTCTAGACTTACCATGTTTTAAATTATATATACAAGCTTAGGTTAAGATGACGGTAGCGATTTTAGGTAGCAAAAATCTAGGGTAGTTACAATATACATTGGGAAGGGCATGACCGAGATGGGAATGAGAATTTCTTTTTTCGGGGACCAAGAATTTTTTTTTTTTTTTTTTTATAGTTGTTACATTTTGCAAGTATTTCCGATTGAATCAGTGGGGACGAGAATTCCAGCGTCGCACATTTTCCGATGACCAAGCAAACTTTTTTTTTTTTTTTTTAGTCGTTAGGTTTTACAAGTAATTCCGCTTGAATCAAATATGATAGACATTCATATAGTAACATTCTTATACTTAATATAAAAAAAATATAATAATAAATAATAATAATAATTAAAAAAAAGAAAGTCGATGGGTGTTTTTCTAAATATGCTTATAAGACTTTGCTTCAAGTAAGATGAGATTTCAAGTGAGATGAAATTTATTTATTTTTGGATGATTACAAATTTTGGATAAATAATAATCTGGAATGGTAGCATATCATTAATATATTTTAAAACTTTTTATAGAGTTACATTATAATTATGATAAAGTGTGAAAGTTGCCGCTCTTGAAATGCCTTAGGAAATAATAGAAATGAATTGATTGTATTCCAAACCAGAGATTCCTTGAGATGCTGATTTAAAGAATAATCAGAACTCACTCCTCGCTCCTCACCCTCGTATCAATCACATAAATGCAGCAGAAAAACGCTAAACGCTAATGCCATACAAATTCAACCATAGCCACACCCACTACCACTGATTCCATTCTCAAATCCATATGAACAACACTTCTTCCTTTCAGAATATTCTCACTTTAACAACAATTGATGTTCCATTTATAAACTCTCCATCTAAGAATAGAAGATATAGTTACAATCTGATAAAATTTACCCACATAACCTATATATAACTATGCACCTTATAAAACTGTAGAAATCAAGTAAATCGACCCATTTAACCTTAACACATACCTTATATTTTGGTCGGGTCATCGCTTCACTCCCTTGTCCAACGAAGACGTGTCATGTAAGAAAAATATTAACATCATCTGGCAGTGACAAATACAGTCTGGGAAACTTGATCAAACCATAGAAATTAAGATTCAAAACTTTAAGGCTAAGGATTATATTAAAACCAAAATGTAAGAACTAAAATGGTAATTTAACCCATAATTTATGTAGTAAGAAAGATAACTTAATGTAATGATGTTTATGAAAAAAAAACTACAGCTCCTTTCACACTACCCTCGGAATCTCGATGAGAATTACCACATAAAATGTAATATTTGAAAGGAAAAAAAAAAAAAAAAAAACCCTCAATAGCTATTAAGGATGAACATACAATTATAAGAGAACATGACCTTGAACAGATGTGTGATATATTGCTGCAGGAAATATCCATCCTTTCATGTTACATATCAGACACAGACCAAAGATATGCTTCCCTTTCTGTAGCTCGTTTCTCGTTCATCTTTTTGAACATTTGCTTCTCGAATCCTAAATGGAAGAGCAATTAAACAACATAAGAACGTTGCTGCAAGATCAGAACACAGACTCAACAATTGCGTTTGTTGTTTTTCAAGCACATTTAACAACAAATGAAGGACCAAACTGAAACAAAACATACATGCAATGGCACTTCATGTTGAGTCAAATTTCTTAAAGATGTTGGTTCAGTGAGTGATTTTGAAACAATAAAAAGGTAGAGTAAAATTTGAAACTTTCAAAAGTTTAAGATGATATAGTTCAAGAAAAAGAATTATAATTTAACCATTCTATTCTTTCATATACTAAGCAAGGGTAATGAACTAACCGTTACTACGATCGACTCCATCCCAATGCCTTCCTGGTCTTATACCATATCGATTAGGTGCTGCATCCAATCCTCTTTTTAGCCAGCTGTGCGGTGGAATGTCCTGAGGAATAATGAACCCTGATTCCTTCATCTTCTCGCTGTCTCCTAGATCAGGAAGAGCCATTTCGGATTGCCTTTTCTGCAAGATGTGCGATGCAAAAGGTCAAACCAAATGTCCATTCTTAAACTTCAACTCATTTTAGGATTTTGATTAATTACCTTCACCAAATGTGCCATAGGATCACCCCATCTCAGTCTCTCTCTCAACATTGAGTCGAGCTCAGCATCATTCCTGAAAATGATTTTGGCAGTCATTAAAGGGCCTTCTAATCTTCATAAAAGTACAACAAAATTTAAACTTCGATTCAACTTTCAATAATGCCAGACATTAGGACATCTCTGATAATAATGAATCTTAAAAACAAGGAAATAGAAGGTAAGACAATAAAGATTATAAAATTGGCGAGTATATACAATCATAACCCATTCAGCTTGTAGCTAATAGAAGCATAGGGATAATACCTAAATCTTCCCTGCATTGTTCCAATCTTATCAGATGTACTCAAAGGAGCACGGATAAAAATAAATTCAGGAGTACTCAGCTTACCTTGACCGTGCAAACGGTCTATCCTTCTCAAGTTCTAATTCCATTTGTTCAGCTTCTGCTTCTCGTTTTTGAGCCAAGCCCTTTCCCCATTCCAATTTTATCTCCTGAAAAGGAAGAACATCATCACAAGCAGTGACAATGAGATTTGATAAAAGCATAGGTGAATAAGAACTTTATCCTTAGAAGGATGAAGCTAAAATGAAATTTGACCAAATAACAATGTATTATAATAACTATTCAAATTACCTTTGGCTTTTCTTCTATTTTCCCTCTCGATTTTAAGAATTCCTCCTTTGAAATGCGATCCCCTGTAATTTTTGTAAGCGTGAGGTAGATCATATCACATAATGCAAAATTTTCTACATGGTACAGAAAGGTGAGATTTCAATTGCCCAACCTTTAATCTTGTCACGATAGATTGGCTCCGCATTACTACTTGCTGAAGGATTCATCTCCTTAAACCTAGAAGAACAAAAATGGTCATTTCACAATTCGTAAATCCATATACATAACCACACAACACATAAGGACGTATCACCATACTTCTCAAAGAAAAAAGAAATAGTCTAAATTTAAATACAAAAAAATAAAAATCATGGATCTCAAGAAAACCAATATCATTGAAACAGAACACAATGCAGCTGTGTTGTATTCAACCAACAGGCTTGATTAAATTCCTTGAACTTAGCCAAAAGTCATGCTTCTGGTGTGCTTCATCAAATTCTTCTATGCAATTACTATAGTAATGTAATTAATTTTAGTTAAAAGGCACCTTTCTGGGAATGTTTTAGAGTTTTCACACTTCGCCTAAGTTGTATTTCCAAGTTCTCATAATTGGAAAATGATGTTTTTGATGACTACCCTACTAAATAACAGCAGTAGTTTTCAGAGTTGTACCTCGCAAACATAGAAGGGTTGGCTGATCCTAAATTTCACAAAATGAACAATAAAATAAATACTGAGAGGTCACTAGGCTGAATGGCTTTAAAGAACAAGTTTCTCTGATCATTGCAACAGGCACTTAATGAGAGTTTGAAGCCAGGGTCAACAGCAAACCATAGTCTTTCCATCATGAAGCATAAATAGACATGGGACCGACTTATAGGACATCATATAGGGAAATATGGACAAGCCCCACAAAAAAGTGATCCAAATTCCAAAACATGTTCATCCCTTAAAATTTTAACTTTTGGGCACTTGTATGTTGTGGTCATAGGGCGTCCTATATCATTCACAACTAACCATCCAGTTTTCTTATCAAAATTGCAGACTAATTAGGATGGATGAATATTTCATAGTCAGAACTCAGAGGTGACTATTTAAACCAGAATATTTTAAGAGAAAATGATGTATAATTCCTGCCATCACAAGAACATTGTTACCTCGTCCAGTCCTCTTTATTAGTTTTAGACACTTCTTCCCCAAACTCTTGCTGAGTAAGCAAACCAGTCTTGCGCGGCTGTTTAAAGGAGACTGAAACAGGCGGCACTTTTTGCTGTTTCCGTTGTGGAGAAAGATCTGGTGGTGATTCTTGTGACGCATCAGTAACATGATTTTGTGAATTATTCTTTGTAAGTAATCGATCCCCCCTCACATCTACCCTATGGTTCCTTGGAGGTGAAAGATACGATCCACGTGATACATAAGCATCCTCGGCATAGTTTGAAGTTCTGCGTCGAGGAGGAGAAAGGTCAGATAACCCCGCAGCCTTGTGGTTGACCCCTAAATTTGATTTAGATGCCTGCCTATCAACTCTACGAGGGGGTGACATATCAGATTGTGGAGAAAATGTTTGTGTAGGTTTTCCATCAGGTTCAGGTGATGGAGTATGGTACCGCTTCCTTCGCTGTCGTGGAGGTGATAGATCAATATCTTCTTGTGCATGATCCAAATGTCCTGAGTCAGCTCCTTGTAAGTGTGTGCCTCTATAAACATTCTGCTTACGTGGTGGAGATGAGTCAGAACTTGGATAAGTAGAGCTTGTGGGCTTTTCATCATGCTCAAGTGAGCTAGGATGTTTCCTCTGCCTCCTCCGTGGAGGTGAAATATCTTCAGCTTCTTCACCAGGAGGCTTCAACTCGTGGGATGGAGAAGGTGTATCATTTCGAGCTCTAGTTCTACGTGGTGGAGATATGTCAGAGCTCACAACGTTAGAATTTGCAGGGTTTGGAGGGAGTGAAACCCAACCACTTCCATCTTCACTTATGGAATTATATGGGCGCTTGGCTTTTACCTCTTCAAGTCTCCTCATTCGCTTAACCTCAATATCTTCATCAACTTGGGGTTCCTCATCTGCATTACAGGTGAACAAGGATGTAAAAACGACAGCCAAGATTTCCCTAGAACAAAATATACAGATTCATAAATCACACTAATACTTCACCAGTCGAATTATGAGCACTATCCTCTTCAATAACTATTTGTTTCTGCCAGACAGGATCTTCATCCACGACTAGAACACCTAAAGCATTTGGTTTGGTTGCTGTTGCTGTCCTCTTTTTTTTCTTCTTCTTCTTCTTGTCCTCATCAGTGTTAGTTTCGTAGCGCTTAAGATATTCCTTGAGAGACTTCAATTTTTCAGACATGGTTCAATCTCTACAAAATTGCACATGATAATCAATCAAGTCCAAGTATATGATACCAAAATAAATAAAGCACTTAAGAGTCCATATACTTCAAAAAGAATATATTTATACAAAAAGATATCACAGGGACGATATGTCAAAGTAGCATAAAATTATATTTTGTGAATGACTGAGCTTCCATTGATTTAAGAAAAAAAAAAGAAGCCCACAAAAGATGGAGACAACTTAAAGGAAGGACCTCCAAATCAACCAAATAAGACTCAACAGATAGTTACAAAACAGCTTAACCACTTAAGCCGACAAAGAAAGACACAATAAATCTAACAAGAACTCAAACATCACTTGAAAACCCCTCAAGCCCTCTAAAGACTTTGGTATTCCTCTCCCTCCAAAAACAAAATAGAGCACACCTGTACCTGCTAAAAAAACCATACTTCTCATGAAAATGAGGATGTAAAAGGAAGTCCTTGATCTTCTCTCTACAACTCCTATATCTAGCAATGGTGAAGCTAAACTCCTAAAAAAAAATAACTACAAACACTATGGGCAAGATCACAGCTTAGAGGATATCATCAAGATCCCAACTTCCCGCCTACAAAATATGCAATAAGGTCTGCAAATTAGGTCACTTCCTTGAAACCCAAGCCAAGATGTTAACCACTTCTGTGGAAAACCTGACACACAAAACACTTAATCTTGTTTGAAATTTTCACCTTCCAGAACGAGACAAAGACGCCACTTGAGGGAGAGGGATTGACCAAGTAAAGAAAGAAAGATTTACGAAGGATGCCTTCCAATGAACAAGGACTTCAAAGACGAACATCAGTATCCCAAGACTATGAAAAAAAACTCCCCAGTCAATGAGAGAAGGTCAATAACATTTGACGATTCCCTAATAGACAGCATGGCGGAACCCCAAAACTGGCGAAGGAAAAGGTCATAGAGTTAGGGCAACACATCTACCACTGAATGGCTTCTCGTTGAAGATAAATGAAACAAACGAGGGAAATGAGATTAGAGGATTCTACCCAACCCTTTAGCCAAAAATGTCTCTACCATCCCCCATTGGAAACTAGACAAATTGATTAAAAAATAAAAAATAAAAAATAAAAAACAGAAACCCCTCACCATACCTTTCCAAGGGGATTTGGAAAGTGCCTTTAGCCGACCTCCAATCCACTTAGAGGGGGTGACTCTTATTTTCGCACAACAACCTTATGCCAAAAGGTGTTAGACTCAAGAAGGAAACACCAAAACCATTTAACCAGGAATGCACTGTGTTATTGTAACGGCCCAAACCCACCGCTAGCATACATTGACCTCTTTGAGCTTTTCCTTTCGGGCTTTGCCTCAAGGTTTTTAAAAACGCATCTGTTAGGGAGAGGTTTCCACACTCTTATAAAGGGTGTTTCGTTCTCCTCCCCAACCGATGTGGGATATCAAGTTATGGGAACTTAAACTTCCTATTTCCAAAGCCTCCTCATCTACTGGTTTTGTCACCATCTTCCACTTGACTAAATGCAACCCTAAACCCTTCTCAATTCCTCCCCAAATAAAACCCCTCATAAGCGATTCCAAGGACTTCCCCACTGACACGAAAATCCTAAAAAGGGACAAGTAATAGCTTGAGATACCATTCAACATCAACTGAACGAGGGTAGGCCTTCCCTCTTTCAAAAAGAAACACTTCTTGGACGAGAGCCTCCTACAAATCTTACTCATAATCAGATCCTAGAACAAACTGTTCCTAGGGTTATGGCCCAAGGGGAGACCCTAAGTAAGATGAGGGGATGACCCAACATCACACCCAACCAAGGCAGCCCAACTATTCAACTTAACAATATCAAAATTCATACCCAACTAGGCCAAACAAGTAACCTCTACTATATTTTGTTCTATGAAACTTAGTATAATATTAAATCTTAGGTTCGTGGACACCATAACTTAAGCTCGTTCTCTCAAAGCCTTTTATTAGTTACATTGGCCTCTATTAACCACTAGGAAAAATAATTAAGATAAATTTGTTTGATAAGAAACAAAGGAGAAAAATAATTAAGATTAAAAAAAATGAAATTCTATGATTTAGAAAATAGAAGATGGGAAATTAGACTCTTGAAATTTGCACAAACCAAAATAAAATCAAATAATGGAACTATTAAAGTACAAGAGCAGATAATCCATAAGATAGTAAAAGAATTGCAAAGAAAATGCCCAGAACGTCCAGACTGGCCTTTCCCAAGCCCACCCAGCTCAGGCTATCTATATCTTGACACAATAAGGGAAAAACTTTTGTGTCAAGTTTACCCCTTCATTGTAAATTGTGTACCCTTTTGTCTTAATTTCAGAACATGGAAGAAAAATAATACACATTCCTGGAATACGAAAGACAAGTAATCCACAGAACACTGTTTAATTTCCATTTAACTGAACAATTACGCCTAACCAATTATTTAAAAAAATGTAAGTCTAGGCTCATGTTTTAAATCAGGATTGAGCTTCGCACATTCATATTCCAACCATGTCTGGATTCATGCTCTTATTTTCATAAATTCGAAGTATCATTGATTGTTGCATTGCTTAATTGGGGGAACGGATTTCAATTTTCAAAACAAGAGAAAATTATTCTCTTCTCCCGACTATAATCTACAAATATACTAAAATAAATAGGGTTAAAGTTATTCCGTCAATCAATCAAGCTATGAACTAAAAGAGAATTGATGACTGATTGATGTGCAAATCCCAATAGCCAAATAAAAACCAGCTCCAAATTTGCCGCAAGACTGGTTTAATTTTCGTTGCCATTCGGCTATTTAATTAAAAACATTCTTTCATTAGACAAGTTCTAATTTCTATTTTTGAAGAGAAAAGAAAGACAGATGGAGATTGGTAGAATACCTGTAACTACAAGAAAGTAGAAAACCAGGGCAAAAACCCTAGGAAGGAGGCGGCTAGGCGGCACGAGAAGGCTGAAAGATGACGGCGCCGGCACACTGAGCTGCTGAAACGGAAGAGACGCCGCGACGACGAAGAAGTGGCGTGGATCACAGATGGAAGGATTCTCCGTTTCTTTTACGGGGTAAATTTGCGTGCCATTCTCTTAAGAAATGATTCCCCAATTTAAATCTTATATCGTTCATTGTTAATTTTTTTAACTGTGTTGTAAAATATTTTTCAATTTTTATCCATCTATTTATTTGAGATTTATTAAGAAAAATAAAATTAAAAAGAATGGGATTCTTATTTAATGGGTTCTTAAAAGGGAAAAATTATTAAAATAAATTTAACCAATTTAGTTTTCATTTATTAAAAATCGGAATATTAATAATTTGCCTTAAATGTTAGGAGTAATTTATTTAGCCATTCATTTTAATCACTGTCTTCCAATAAATAAATTTAATAAAATCATGTAAACTTTTACTCATTTAATTATAAATATTACATTTTACAAATCAAATATAATTAGCTCACTTCTTCCAACATAAAATACATTTATTTTAATTTATTGTCATTTTTGTTCATTTTTTTCTCAAGCTTTTTATAAATTATTTGAAAATGATGGATAAATAATTAAAAAAAATTATTATATCAAAAAAAATAAATGACAAAAACCAAACCACAAAATCATGGGTTTCCTATTAAAGATGTTTGTATGGGTCAATAATAGACCGAACTTCTAAAATTGATAATATAGAAATATTAAGTTTGAAACTCAAGCAATGGAGCTCCACCCTCTCATTGGATTGAGAGGAACTTAATTTATGGTTTGATTATAAACAAATTGTTCATTAGATAATCAATGTAACTTAAAGTGTAAAATATAATTACTTTGACCCACTTGAAATTACGAATAACTCGTAAATGATTGATTTGTCTATAATGATTATGTTCGTGAACATAACTTGTCCTAAATGCATAAATTATAGTTGGTAGGTCCATAAGATTCACTCGGTAACTCATTAAAATATAGCATCAATTTAAGAAACGACATTAATTTAGGGGGAAAAAATGAAATGTTCAAATAAATATTTAATATTTGAATATTAAGGAGAAAAATATATGTACGCGTGTAAAAAATATTATTTTATATTTTTCTCAACAACTTTTTATAAAGTTTAAATACTAAAGTTCCTTTAAAAATTGACGAATTAAAATAGAATAGATGAAGTTTAAAGAATAAATAAAATCAAACAATTCTAACATAAATTAACAACTCTGAGTAGTTTTTTTTATGACAAGTTACACACTCGACCTTTGCTATTAGAATCCAAACAAGGAATAAAACGTGATATTCGAGTAAACGAGAGGTACATGAATTAACAAAAACCTATCCGAATGAAAGCAAATTTGAAATTAAGATGACTAAAAAAAACTTTTAAAAAAATGAAAATTACTATCTGTATAAACAAATTACACCTTATTTTTTGGTAACTCGATCATATAAACTCCAAAGTTAAACTTATATTGACTGACCTTCTAGAAATTTTTCTAAAATGCATGTGAGTGAAGATAAAACATGCTAATTCGTGATGGTTTGTGTAGATAGTTTGAAATAAGTTAAGAGGGGCAGAAAAATGTGAAACTAGTAGATAAATTTGGATTCGTATATGAAATTTGACCATTTAAACTATAAATAGCAAATTTATATATATTTTATTACATAATCAATTATTAGTCATCATAGTGATTTATTTGACAATAAGCATTGGGCATCTTTATGACGTAATAAATGAAATGGCTATCAATGGGCCCTTGGAAAACAACTCTTTATGTGTCGGCTAACTGTTTTTTCATTCGTTCATTTATTAGTAATAACTTGATACTACACAACCATGTCAAAAAATAATAATAATAATTTAATACCATTTAGCGGGTATAGCCCGAGACATGATCATACATAACATAGAAATCACATTTGAAAAGATTTAAACTATCTCACGACGCTCTAATTTTAATTCATATTCGATCAAAGTTTGTTTCTTTGAGCCGTACCCAAGGTTATATATGCTAAGCCGTTGTTATCTCTCTCTTGCTTGCTTATATAACGTCTCTTTCAAAAATCTCTCTCTACCCTCGTTTTCCAAAACCTTCTTTCAAAACCGAGGCTAGAGGCTTGATCATACGTCGCTTGGTCGTAGGCGACGCAAGAACAAATTGGCTTAGCTCACTTGTCGTTGGAAAGTGAGTGCCGCACAATCGCTAGTCCGCTGCCTTTAAAAATGCGATTGTGTCAAGTGCTTTCGTGAAAGTACACTCTAATTTTGCGATTATATTTTATATTTTCAATCATTTCTTTAAATAACATGCACCATTAATTCTTAATTGCTATATTTTATTTAATAAATAAAATTTAGCAATGAATATTGAATTTTTATGCCGAAATACCCATTTTACTTTAGAATTATCTCTTGATGGGTCAGATATCTTAATAATTTGTAATTATCGTTATCTAAGAAATTATCATACTAAAACAATTTCTTTTAATATTTTCAAAATCAACTTAAACTACTAACAAATCAAATAGAACTCAACTAGTTATATCTTTAGAAGGTTCGAGAATCAAATTTTCACTTCGAGTTTTCTAAGTGTAGTAATCCAAGGATTATTGTATTATAATTTCGTTCCAAAGAAATTAGTAAAAATTATAAGGGTAAATACGAGTTGGGTTGGGTTGAGTAAATCTTTTAGACCAACTTGAAAATTCAGGTCAATTGGATTGTCCGAATTTTTAAAAAAATCCTACTTATCTACGGTACAAACTCAAATATTAAATATTTACAAGTCACATTATATCACTGACATCGATCATAAAAGTTAAATATCTTAATCTTCATAATAATATTAAGGTAGGGCTGAGTTAAGTTGTAACCTTATTTTTGAGTTGAATGGGATGATCCGATAGAAAAAAATCTATCTCCAACCGAACTTTTATAGTTTTGATTAATTGAAATTTTCGAATTTATAAATTATAATTTAAGAGATCATAAATTATTAAATAAATAAAATGATATATTAATCCCAAAGGAAAACATTCCATTAAGAAATCCACTAGAAAACAAAAGTGGATAAATAAGACTAATTCAAAATTAAACAGTTGATGAAATGAAAAGCCTCCAATTGAAACTAATAACCTGAATTTTAATTTTTCAGTTCTCGTTAATCGATCGGATCTCTACCATAAATTCACATTTCCCGATTCCTATTAAAATCCTCAATTTCTTCGCAGCAGTGAAGTTGTTTACCCATTTTAATGCATCGCTCTCATCCATCCTACAATCCCACTGTCCAGGACAAATTCTCTCTCTCTCTTGCTCACTGGGGCAAATCGGATATCTCGCCGGAGCATCGTCGGAGATCGCCGAGGTACCCTTTTGACGTTATTGTCATTTTGTTTTTCAAGTTTATTGATCTATTAGATCTTAGCTACTGCCTTCTCTTCCGTTAAATCTTCCCTATTCAACCGTTACAGCAATTTGTTTTTATTCATTTTGATGATCTTTTGTTCATTGTGTTTGAATCTGCTTAGCCATTGTATTGTGATGAACGTGATGAATCTTTCCCTTGTACTGAAGTTGGTAGGAGAAAGCAGGCGACCAGAGCTGTCGGTTTTGTACGGTTGAACAAAATATTGTTCGATGTGATTTTTATTTTAAGCTGGTTTGAGTTTTTCTGAATCTTTTCTTGGAGAATATTAAATTTTCTTCTTCTTATTGTGAATGGACATGCATTGCTTGTAGAAATAAGAATGAATCAATGATAGTTGTGGTCGGTAACTTCATTGATGGCTATCAGTTTTTGTGGATTGTGGTATTCTGTTTGTGTTGTAGTTTCGTTGTGATTATTGAAGTATGATCTGTTAAGTATAAGTTGTTATAACCTTTAAATGCATACTGAAGTGAAAATTATACGTTTGATGATGATTCCCTTGATTATTTTTTTGGCCATATGTTAACATTGATGCAAATCATCGTTAATTGCTTGATCATGGCTTCTAGTTCAAGTCCATGCTACTAAGAGTTAGATATGTCGTTGCAGATTTGAAAGATTTGTGGCATATAGATAATGGGGTCGAAGAGTAATTTGCCGGTGAACCGAAACCGGTGCTCAATATCTCTATTTGGTGTGATTGGTTTGTGTCTTTTCTTTTACATTTTGGGAGCATGGCAGAGAAGTGGATTTGGGAAAGGAGATAGCATAGCAATGGAGGTTACCAGGCTATCAAATTGCAACACTGTTAAAGAATTAGACTTTGAGGCTCATCACAGAATCGAACTTACCGAATCCTCTGAGCCGAAAAAAAAGGTGTTCAAACCATGCGACATAAAGTACACAGATTATACACCTTGCCAAGAACAAGACCGAGCTATGAGTTTCCCAAGAGAAAATATGATATACAGGGAAAGGCATTGTCCTCCAGTAAATGAAAAGTTGCACTGTCTTGTTCCAGCTCCCAAAGGTTATATGCCTCCATTTCCCTGGCCTAAAGGCCGTGATTATGTTCATTATGTCAATGTTCCATATAAGAGCCTGACAGTTGAGAAGGCAAATCAGCATTGGGTGGAATTTCAGGGCAATGTATTTAGATTTCCTGGTGGTGGGACAATGTTTCCTCAAGGAGCGGATGCATATATTGATGAACTATCGTCAGTTATTCCAATTGCAGATGGTTCCATTAGAACAGCTCTGGATACTGGTTGTGGGGTATGTTTTTAACAAAAACTATTGAACTATCTTTCTTGTCTAATGATTTTTTTTATAGTGTTCTGTAGCATTACATTTTTAATCTTCACCCAGCTGCTGAACTGATTTTAAGATTCTAGTTCTTGAACATTCTTGTTGTCGCCATAATTACACCAAATTTGACACAGGTTGCTAGTTGGGGTGCGTATTTGTTCAGCAGAAATGTATTAGCTATGTCATTTGCACCAAGGGACAATCACGAAGCACAAATACAGTTTGCACTGGAACGTGGTGTACCTGCTATTATTGGCGTGTTGGGTAGTATACGCCTTCCATATCCATCTAGAGCCTTTGATATGGCTCAGTGTTCGCGATGCCTTATACCATGGACTTCAAATGGTTAGTATTTGGAGCGATTAAACTCCATTATATCTTGTTTTAACTTTTTTATGTGGCTTCCAATTCGTTTCTCTAATTTCTTGAATAAGAATTCAAACTTATCTAAGATAAGCTAGAAGCAATTAAAAAAAAGTCAATGGTGAAACCGTATCATTACAAGTTTTATAAAAATTCTATAAATACTCTCTAGCCAAAGAACCTAGCAGGTAACTATTATAGGTTTTATGCATAAAACCCTCTGTTTTTCGTTTAAAAAGTTCATCTTAGCTCGTTAGAAGTTGGCTTGAAGAGTTTTGAGCCTCATTTGATTGATGCTAAAACCCTATAGATAGTCTCTATGGTTTGATAAAACTCTCGTAAATAGTCTCTATTGTAGGGACTATTTATGAGGGCTTTAATGAACTAGATGGACTAGTTATAATATTTAAAATCATAGGAACTAAATTTGAAAATGAACGATTCTATTACTATTCTAATTTCAAAGGCCCTGGTATGCATCAACTTTTGATTTTACATTGATCTGAGTATCAATCCATCTCTAAGCTATGAACTTGTGCATACAGATGGTATCTATCTTATGGAAGTTGACAGAGTCCTGAGACCTGGTGGCTATTGGATCCTATCTGGCCCTCCAATCAACTGGAAGACCTATTACCAGACATGGAAACGCACTAAGGAGGATCTAAATGCAGAGCAGAAGAAAATCGAAGAGCTAGCCGAGAAACTCTGCTGGGAGAAAAAATATGAGAAGGAAGATATTGCCATCTGGAGGAAAAAGGAAAGTGACAAATCCTGCAAAAGGAAGAATACTGCAAAAATGTGTGAACCAAATGAGTCTGAAGATGTCTGGTGAGTTTGTGTTCAAAACGCTCTCTGATGTTATGCATATCGTTTGATATATGTTTCTGCTACAGCCTTAAGAAAATTCTTCATACATTGCTTTAGTACTCATTTGCCATTGCCATGCTCTGTTCTTTTTGCTTTCAAAGGAAGCCAGTATAGTATTGTATTTTGGCTGTCTCGGTGCCGTTTGAACCATTTAATTTTTTGTTTTCGTTTTGTGGTCAGAAATGATCGATTTAACATCGTATTCTTATTTCAAATAGGAGAGAGATATAAAATTTAAAGGCAATGCTTGAATTTGTATACTTTTTCTAATTTTGACCCTTATCACTCTCCTCCTCTTCCTGTATTGAATTCACAGGTACCAGAAAATGGATGCATGCATCACCCCTTTTCCCGAGGTAAGTAGTGATGAAGAAGTAGCGGGAGGGAAATTGGAAAAGTTTCCTGCCCGGCTCTTTGCTGTTCCTCCCCGAATATCCAATGGTTTGATTCCAGACGTCACAGCTGAATCTTTTGAAGACGACAACAAAATTTGGAGAAAGCATGTTGATGTTTACAAGAGGGTAAATAACTTGATTGGCAGCCCAAGGTACAGGAATATAATGGACATGAATGCAAACCTCGGTGGATTTGCAGCTGCAGTTCACTCGAAAAATTCTTGGGTGATGAATGTTGTACCTACAATTTCCAAGAACACTCTGGGAGCCATATACGAGAGAGGTCTGGTTGGCATGTATCATGATTGGTACGTTCCTCTGTCACTTTCCTTTTCCAGTTAAAGCCATTTTATTGAGTAATCTATCTAAAACAACTCTTTGACTAAATTGTATTCATAGATAGTTCAAAGAAATCACAACATACCTTTAAGTGGAATTACACTTGACTGATTGAGTAACTTGGTTGCCTGTTTTTGAGGCCTTCTGTCTTGGAAAAAACCGTGGCTCACTGGCATTCATTTTGATATAAGAAGATAGATAGGTGCAGTTCCTGATCCATATGCATTCATTTTGTCTAGGTGTGAGGGCTTTTCTACTTACCCAAGGACGTACGACTTTATTCATGGGAGTGGCGTATTCGACCTGTATGAAAACACGTAAGTACTTTAATCTTCTTCATCCATAATCATAGTTTGAGTGCAGTCGTTGATCAAGTATCTAATATTACCTAACAACAAAGGAAGCCTCCCACTGGAGTGAACATCTTTGTCATGTCAATCTAAACATATTTGAAAAGGTTACTTTTGTGCTCAAGTCTCAACATGAACAAACCCATTAGACGTTTAAAGTTCTTCCTTCTTATATCTGTTGCTTGACAAGAAATGCCTTAAAAAGGTATCTTAGGGGGCATGATGTTTGTTCTCTTCCACTCCCAAGCCACTTGTACCTATAAGTTTTAGCTTTTAGGATTGACCACAATAATCAAACTAGGGAAAAATATTTTTCGCATCCAGTTTTGAGTATAATATGTTGAGGATTATTGGGAGTGAGTCTCACATTGGTTAATTTGGTGAAAGATCATGGGTTTATAAGTGAGGAATACTATCTCTATTGGTACGAGGACTTTTGGGGAAGCCCAAAGCAAAGTCATGAGAGCTTATGCTCAAAGTGGATAATATCATACTATTGTGGGGAGGTGTGATTCCTAAGCTAATATTCATTTGGTTCTTCGATTTCAAAATATTACATTTTCACGTGAGTTTTGAGTTTAGTTTCCATTTGATCAGTATGGTTCAAGATTTTACACATTTAGCTCCATATAACAACCAGTACATTACATATCTGAAATGATAAATAGGTGCAATATCGAAGACATACTTCTAGAGATGGACCGTATATTGAGGCCAGAGGGAATCGTCATCCTCCGAGACGGAGTGGACGTCCTGAATAAGGTGAAAATAATAGCTGCAGGCATGAGATGGGACGTGAAATTGATGGATGACGAGGACGGTCCTCTTGTGCCTAAGAAGATATTGGTTGCTGTTAAACAGTACTGGGTTGTAAGCAGCAGCAGCAGCAGCAGCAGCAGCAGCAGCCCACAGAAGAACAACAACAGCACATCCAGTGATGAATAGATGGGATCCGATTAGAGAGCTAAGAAATGCTAGAATTTTAGCAGCCTCTCCAAAGGATGTTTTTGTTCCTTTTTCTAAAAATTTTATTCACTTGTAAGCTAAGCTATATAGTGTTATTGGTAAAATAGAAAGAACTTGTATAATGCTTTATAATCTCATTTCCCCAAGTAATTGGGTAATGATTGCTGAAGATGCATATTCATTATTCATAATTTATTGCCAAAACAGTTCAATTTATCACATTTACTTCTTATTATCCAAAATTGAATTTTGTGTCGCTTAACAACTTGTTGGACGTCCTTTAAAATTTAGGGATCTATTAGAAAGAAAAAATGGAGTTTTAAGAGACTCGAAGAACCTAATTTAATACAAATATAAAAGTTCAAATATTAAACTTGTAATTAAACTTTCTATATAGGATGAAAAGTTAATAGTTTTTTTTTTTTTTTTTTTTTTGTTCATTGTAAGGCTATAGATATCATCATTTTTTTTCTTAAGGAGTGTTGTAATGACCCGCTTTTCGAGAATCTTAAGCCACATGCTGCTAACAAACGATTGGAAATTGATTCTTTAGTCTTAAATCATTTAAAAATATACATTTCAATATAATTCAAATGACCATTCACATACTATAGAAATCGTTCACAAAATAGTAAAAAAAACATGTACGTAACAATGTGGGAGGAGTCAAAATCACGACATGAATCCATCTTGATTTTATAGGCCTAGGACTCAAATATACGACTCCTCAGCTCATATTTGATCTATAAAAGAAATACACCATGAATAAGTATAAAAAATAATCAATAAGTAGTTTACTCGTAGATTCATAAATCATTCTTAAATCTTATGCCAAATAATTCTTCGTTCATAAATTTTATTACATGTTTTTAAGTACTAGGTTTTGAGAAGCTAGCAACTAGGCTTTCTTAGCTCAATCGAACTCGTGTAATATTTTAGGTTTTCGAGGCTCGTTATTCCTCGTCATATAACCCATGGGAACCTATCGAGTCCTTATAATCTAGTTCTTTTGAAACTCATTATTTTTCATGATCTAGCCCTTGGAGATCCTAATTTCTTATCGTCAAACCCCTCCCAAAACTCATTTCCTCCCCATAATCTAGCTCCTCCGAGTAGTTCTCGTCATTTAGCTCCTTTGAACTCGTCTATCTTATTAAGGTTTTTCGAGGCTTGGATGTAACAATCCTACTTTTTCTTTTAAAAACAAGATCATCACATGTCATAACATTCCAAACATATACAAAATTATTTTAAAATATTTTATTTTTAAAGAGACCTAGTTCCTGAATAAAACACAAAACAAAATAAGATTTAACAATCCCTTAAGGCGTAATTTAAAATGTATGAGACATATCGTATATCGTTCACACTGTCTTCACAAAAAATTATAGGCTTGTAATTAATAATTAGTATTTTAGATACAATTAGTTATATTTATTATTTTGATATGGAATCCGTCCAATAGGAAAACTATGATACCAAATGATATGGAATCAGCATAAGGGCTATGATATCAAATGACAGGGAATCATACAAAGGGAGTAAGATTCAAATTATGATCGAATATCTCAAGACAAGAACACTTGTTTGAGATTCGAATCACTCCACAAGCAAGATCGATCATGTTTAGCTTGAATGATTCTTGTTAATCAAATATCTCAAACCCAGAACATTTTTTTGAGATTTGAATTATTCCACAAACAAGATTGATCATGTCGAGCTTGAATAATTCTACATGCAACCTAAACTACATAGAATTGCAAAGAAACTTAACCATTGGCTAAAGGGAAGCACAAATACTTCCCAAATACTTCTTTCATAGTATTTTCCAAGTCTATCTTACAAAATAATATACATGCCATTATATAGCCTCAATACGAAAACTCTCAACCTTTCATGAGGCTTTCCATTGTAACTTTCATACTTTATGATCATAATTAACCACTATCGTTACTTTATGGTCATAATTAACCACTACGTAAATAAGATTAAAGAAACATCAGCTCTAAATTACTCTAAATTTTGATCCACCTAAAATTTATAGCAATAAAGCTTCATTCTTGTTCAATGTGACATGAATTGAAATATGTGTCGATAATTTCAAGAACATTTTCTTTACATCTTGGTTAAAAAAAAAAAAACTAATATTCCTAAACAATTATTCATTCCATGATAGAAAAATAGTTGCTATCAAAACTTTATTATCCTAAAAGGAAACAGAATAGGCACCAAAAATTCAGTCATTTTACATTTATTTCACAAAGACTCCCAAATCATGGTCCTATCAGAAAAAGACACATCACCTTTTCCACCTCATCTTCTCTGAAAAATCTAATGAAATTCAATTATTACATCCTCCTTTTTCTGCTATCCTCACAGCCACAACTCTAACCGTGGTGTCAAACTCACCACGTGGCACCATGCCTCACACCATCCCCCACGTGACCCTGCCCTTGTCACCTATGGTTTTGGGCCCCACTTCTCTTTTATGTTCTTAATCAGATGGTCCAAGTCAGCCAGACAGTGGAACAGCCCGCCAGCCAATGACATTTCTTGTTCTTGAGTGACCAAACTATGTTATGGGGCACTGTCAGTGGAGTAGTTTAGAGCCGTTGATGTGAAAAGGGGTGGTCGAGATTTGTTGTCTTGAGAGCTCCGATAGTACACTTTCTGTTGAAGGTGGCTTTAGCCCCAAAGGCAATGGCAACCATGGCTTGCTTATTGCTTCTTTCACTGCTTTGTCAATTTCCTCATCAGCCTGTATCAGCAAAGACAAAATTTTCATATGAATTGAAGTCCTTAAAATACTCAAAGACATGTCTCAATCAAACGAGTTTCGGTTCTCGTCTCGTCGGTTTGGTTGGCCTTTTACCATTTCAAGTCTCAAACAAAGCTTCTTTTTCTTAATGTTTGCTTTTCCAGTTCAGAAAATTTGGACTTGGATAACCACATGTTTCAAAAGCATGCCATTCTAGGAGTAGGAGTAGCATGTAACTTGAAATGAACAAATCAATAATGTGCTGTTTTTCTTGGTTGGGGATGAGAATGAAGCCGTCTTTATAAGGGTGTGGAAACCTCTCCCTAACAGACGCATTTTAAAAACCTTGAGGGGAAGCTCAAAAAGAAAAGTCCAAAGAGGACAATATGTCTACTAACAATAGACTTGGGCTGTTACAATGTAGCTAACAAACCTATAACATAAGATAAACTATCCCACCTATTAAACATAGGCTTCAACTTTTAGTTCTAACGCCCCGTCAATGACGTGAACCACCATTAACGCATTACAGATCAATTTGAACCACAAAACTTAAAAAGATAGTGCAGAGCGATGAAGAAGATCAATGTTGTATTACCAGTTGAAGATCAACAGGACTCGGTGCAATGCCGTAGCTTTTATCGTGCACATCAACATATTCGAATCTTGAAATATGCTGCTGATTCCAGGAAGTATGGAGAAAGAAGAGGTTATTAGATAAATCGAACAATCAATAGGAACATGTCTGTTGGAAATGCAAATAAAGGTATACCCACGTGAGGATTTGAAGAGAAAGGGCTATGAGGGGGTGGTGGTGTCACAGGGCATCCCCACGCCTCACCATGCACCTAAAAGCAATGATCACTTGTTTAGAACTTAAGAACTACTAAAAGTCCTACAAATCATGTGTGCTAGTTTGTTATAGTAAGAATGTTACCCCGAGATACGACTTCCACGGCCAAGTTTCTGGCGGCCGCCATGGCGGATAACTGGGAGGCGCCCACATTTGAACACCAGGGGAGGGACAAGCCATATGACCCCACGATCCGATGGGGGCGACTGGCATTACATGATTTGAATGATAGGGAGAAGGGTAGGCCATCACAGGTCTCTGTAGATGTGGATAGTAGTTCTTCCTCATTGGATCCTTTGAACTCGACCAGCTACCATCTTCTTCTTTCGGCAAGACGTGTCGCTTATGCATCCGATACTTCTGCTTGATACTTCAAGCCGTAAAGATACTCATCTTTGCACAGACCATGTCTAAAATGATAGCCAACACAACTGTAAAGAAAGCAAGTTTGATACCAACCTGAAGATGGCTAGCTACATTATGCCTTGTCAGGCCTTCAACTTTCATCAACTCTAGAATTCGAGAAGGAATTGCTTGATTCACTCCGAGTTGTTCCACTGCCTGTACGAACTTCCGATGAAGTTCGGCTGTCCAGTCTACCTGATCCCATGACGAACAACATGAATGCAGAATCCAAGGAGATTCAATCTCAATTCAAATTCAAGTTCAAGGATATTCTTACCTTCAGCTTCTTCCCACTTACTTTCATCCTACACGGGTTACCAAGACCGCATGCTTTGCTCTTGTTTTTTTCGGAACTGCTAATGTTGTCTCTATCGTGTAACTCGTGATCGACATTACTCGCAGCCCCACAGCCATCAGTAGAGTTCTCTTCCTCTTTAATAACTTCCTTGTCAGATAACTGAGAGTTCTCCACTTGAGCAGTACAAGTAGTTTCGACAGATTTAGACTCCTCCCTGTCTTGCTCGCCGCACTCTTTCTCGAGCAAACAGTTCATTTGATCCACCAATCTCATTCCATGCTTTTGCTGAGGAGTTGAAGGAGCTGGATACTTGTCACTTCCTTCTGGTAGTAGTAGTAGTTCATGATCATCAACATTGTCGCCGCTCGATATTTCCAACTCATGTGGAACTTGATTCTTGTTCTCATTGTTTTCCAATTCAAGATGCAATATGGAGGCAACAGATTCTTTGATAGGCTTTAAAGAACTCGGGACGGCGCTCCCGCCTGCATTGAATGCCTGCTTAGGATTAACAGATCAGAAAAATTTGAAGCTTAAAGCATGTGTGGAAATTTGTTGGCACAATCTAACAGACCTTATGAACAACATGCTGCCAAATGTTCCTCAGTTTGTCCTTAGACACCGGTTTCTGAAGGAACTCGATCGCACCAAGCTGAAAACACGCCATCACAAACTCTTGATCTCAAGTTTAAACTCAAACAAAAATCCAGAATCGTTTAAAATTTCGAGTAGTATTACCGCTATGCACTTCATCATCGTGCTGAGGCAATGGATGTTCGAAATTACTGGTCGAAACAAATCTCTCACATTAGAAACCACGAAACTTAGATATTAAGTTCTGTATGAACTTGAGAATGAGTAGCAAACATAAAATTAACATGAACTAGTTTAGTACAATAAAATAACAAGACAAGGTCTCATGAACTTACAAATAGTAGGCAAGTCCTTAACAGCTTCAAGAAATTTAAACGCCCCATCGTGATCACTCGCCATTACCTGTAACCAAACGCAACATCATGCCATTGAAGAACTAACCAAGATGGTCCATCTAATGGGGTAACAGATACCATTTAATATGTTCTAACGAATCAAGAACAAATTTGTGGTATTTCAATCAGTCATCAACCATTACCTCGACAATGGCGACATGAAACGTTTCAGGTTCGCTCGAAATGGCTAACAATGCATCGTTCTCATTGCAGTAAGTCACAACTGCCATGAAAATGTCAAAGGTTTCAGACATATGCATTTTATGTGAAGAACAAGGATAGGACTCCATGGGAGCAAGCCATGTCTCACCAACATACTCCATTTCCTCCAGCTTTGTTTTTATCTCAGCAGCAGAATTGCTGTCTCCATCAAGGAGGAGAACTCTAAGCCCCTTTGGAAAATCTTTCCACCCATGTAAATCACTAGCAGTGCAAACCATAGCTCGTTGTGCATCGTTCTCACGTAGCCGAAACGTGTCGTAGATCGCCCCTTTTCAGCTCCAAATAAGCTCCTTCAACCTTTACAAAACCCAACATAGGTTCAAATGATACTGTTCTCTGCAAGCAGAGATCATCACCAATCCAAACAAGTAACAAACGTTTATTCACCAAAAGATTCCCAAGAGATCTGGCAGGGAAAAACATATCAAAAGGGTATGCAGTTTTAGAAGATTGATTCAAAATATCTTATTGGAACTATCAGGATCATGTTTATAAAGATCATCGGCCATTGAAATGAGTTTCAAGCTAAACAAAGAAACATCAGAACAGCAAGAAAAAATATGAGAAGTTAAAGCTAAAGAAACATGTCTGGTTGACTAATCGATCTAAACTTTTGACTCATCAATAACTGAGAGAAACAAAATGTGAGCAGGAGATCATAGATTGAAACCATTGATTTTCACTGATTAAAAGCATTTTCCATAAGGGTGGAGTAAGATCTCCAGAAAACTAAGAAGAACAAGCAAGAAATTCATCAAATAAACAGAAAAAAGAAAAGAAAAGCCAAAAAAAGGGGTTGATGGTATTAAACGAAGGGGAGAAAAAGAAGAGCTAAACATTAAAATCCCACCTCTTCCATGCAGACAACAAGAACAAAAACTCCACAAAAACTAAGAAAAGAACAGAAAAGGCTTCCTTTCGCCACAAAATGAGGTTTTGAAACAACATTAAAGCAGAGAAGCCTCAACTTTCACTACCTTCTGAGAGATAAGCAATGGCTCTGGTGCTTCGAAACAGAGCCCTTCTTCTTCTTCACAATCTCAACCAGAGAGAGACAGAGAGCTAGCGGGTGCAGAAGCTTTTGTGTCAATGAACGCAACCCCAGCTGCCGTATAACGTCAATATTGCTTTCACTATTGAAAGGTCAATATTGCTTTTTTCAGTCACTACCAAAATTTCTTGCCCTTTTAACGAAACCCCAGTACACCAAAAACAAACCCCAAAAACCACTTTCTTTCTTCCATTTCAAAAATCAAACCTTTGTCCCTTCTCACGTGATCATGAGTCTATAACTACGAAATACATCTCGATTAGTACAAGGTTTTTTGAAAAAATCCAAAGCAAAGACATGGGAGCTTATAATCAAAGTAAACAATATCGTATCATTAAAATTCCTTTTATCGTAGATTCTCTACAAACCCAGATGAGAAAATCAACGCGTGTGAATTTATTTATAGATTTAGTGTTGTTTAGAATGAAATGGGGACTTGATTGTTTGGCCAAAGGCAGTAAAAAGTTTGAAACTTCTGGTGTCTCTTGGTGATGGCTATTCCCATAGGACCGCCCAAGTTTCTATGAATGGGAAGAATAATTTTGCTTATGATTTTGAAATTTGAACTCATTTTGGTCAAAAGGAATTATTTCTGTATTTGGTTGGTTGGATCCTCAATTTCTTTTTTTTTGAAATCATCATGTCTTCTTTGTTTATACATACAAAATAAAATAATCCCACGTGTAAATGACTATATAATGATTATTATAATTATTCCAAACTATTTATATTCTTTTTTTTTTTCAATATTCTCAGAAAAAATCACTAGAAATTGATTTCTTATCTTGTAATTTAATGGGGATTTTTTTTTTTAATTTTAAAAAGAATTTTATTAACTAGACATTGTAAAGGATCATTATTTCATGGATGGAGGGTATTTTGGTCAATTCGTGCTTGAGAAGTTAATCAAGTTTAAGTAGGTAGGTAGTTAGTTTAGTTGTATTTTGGAGTATAAAATGTATGTCATCAGGTGTGTGAAGGTCCATCTTCTTATGATACACCTGCACTATTAATATGGGGCAACTACCACAGTACCCATTATAAAGGAAATTAAAAAAAAAACTCAATTTCTTTTGAATGTGTGATAATTATAATATATAAAATGTATAATATTAATTTAAATTATAGATTGATAAATAAATTATTTACTGAAAAAAAATTAAATTATCTAATTCTAGAGGACGATTTTATACGGATAATAAAAAATATTTAATTTAAGAAATTTTCCATAGATTTAAACATTCATATATATTGTAAATATGAAAAAAAAAAAAAAACATCTCGTAACTGTTCATAATTGGTGGAACCTAATTTTCATGATTGTTCGTTAGATTTTACTTTCTTTTTCTAGTGATATGCAAAGTATTTTTGTACACACAATTCACGCATGCATGTACGAGCCCACTAGGCGGTCTTGTTAATGTACATTCTAAACCTATTTATGGACTAGGGCCTATTCATGCTTCTAAAACACAAAACAAAAAAAAAAAAAGCACAAATAATATTGTGGTTTATGCTCTCATGCATCTTCACGAACCAATCCATGATCATACGTAGGAATGTCCATTTACCCCCACAGGGTCCGGGGCTGAAAACTCACCCCAAATGGTATTAGGAATCCTCGTCTAAACATAGAATGAGAGGTTGTATTCTCTATCCCTAAAATTATATATATATTATTTTTATTTTTATTACAAATTATAATAAATAAGTCATTATAATATTGATTTTTATTTTTATATATATTCCCTCTCTTTATAAATATTATTATTTAAGTTTTTTTTAGATTATATTATAATATTAAATTTTAATTTTTTTTTTAGAAATGAGAACGTTTTAAAAAAAATATAAAACATAAGAAAATAGAAAATGGGGTGATCCCCCACACATTTCTCGTGGGATTTCCGACCCGATTCCTGTAAAAAAATAAATGAGAAATTTCATAGGATAAGAAATAAAAAAAGGGGCAAGGTGGGGATGAAGAAGATTTCTCTGTCCCCGTGCCTGCTCCCATGGACATCACTAATCATGATATTCACCATACATGAGGACATGGTTCAATAGGATAATACACAATATCTTAATACTCACCGTGACATAAATTTCTTACACGACATTAGATACATATTCATGGTATTTCATTTATATTAATAATTTTCCTTATTTTGAGATTAAAGTAAAATAAATTATACAACATATTTTAATTATAGAAAATACAGAGTAAAATATATCAATTTTCATATTATAATAATTTTTTAATATATCTAATAAAAAAATTTAGTTTTTGTCCATTTTCAATTTTTTTTAATTAGATCCTTGTGGTCCACCATGTTACTCGAACTCTTTGATCCATATACTTTTTTTTATATAAATTTTGTCTTTGTATTTTCTACCGATCTTAAAATTAGTCTTCACACTTTTATTTAGCTGAATAACAATAAAATAATTTATATATAAAAAACATGTATTATAATATGTTTCGAGAAGGTTTAGAGAGATTAAATTATTTTGAAAACTTAAAATGGTGGGATGATTGGGTTTATCCATGACGTTGTAGGGTAGTGCCTTGAATCCTTATAAGATGATCAAGTCCGCTATACTCACTTTCTATACTAATTCTAAATCAACTTTAGACTAGCTTTGCACTACGGAAATACTGCTTAGAAAGTTCGAGAGAAGAACTCAAAACCCGAACTACGACCAAATAGCAACTCATATACTTAAGCATACACACTGAGAGAAGAGTTCAAAATGATCGTAGTGTTGATTCCCTAACCTACATAGTCATTCTTGGTTGTTTTGCAAGATCTCACTTTCAATTTGTAGAGTGGATAAAAAAACTCGATTATGCTAACCCAAACAACTACATTATTGCTCGATGAATTTCTTTAAATTATCTAATTTAAAATTTATTAAAAAAAATACAAATACTAAAATTTAATGAAAATAAAAATATAGATATTAAAAGAATATTTTAAATTTTTAACAAAAAAAAAAAAAAAAAAATTGGGAGAGGAAATTTAATGATGAAAGAAAATAAGACAGAAAAGTAATTAGAGCGGAAGGATGCGTCACGTCATGGGTGAGGTTAAGATATATGGACAAAAAGCATGGAAAGGGAGCTTTACTCTCACGTGATACTCACGTGCTTTTTGTGACTTTTTTTCCTCCTTTTTTTCTTCCAATAATTATTATTATTATTTTCACAACTAGGGCGTGAATTTAAATATTAAATATTCATTTCTTATTTCTCATTTTATCCAGTTTATATATAATTTATTTTTTATATTTTTGGTTATTTTATTAATAATTTATCATAATTATATAATATTTATAAGAGAATCTTACATATTTAATTTTTAAAAGATAAATGATTGATGTATGATGATACATGCTTATTTGCTTTTGACATATGATGCTATATGACATATGCATGTGATATTTGTTATAATGTGTAGGAATGAAATGGAATACTATGTATGTCATGTCATGTCTTACCATGTGAAGTTATGTGATGGATTATATGATGATTGTCATGTATACATCAAACATATATGTAATATGTAGTGGATGAAAAGAGAAAGGAAATGATGTTAATGCCATGTTAGTAATGTAAATCATGAAGACCTCATGCATGTGTGCATGTCATATGCATCGAGATACTTCTCCGTTATATTATGTTAGTACGAACGCGTACCTTCGATATTTATGTTCGCCATAATATCATGTTGCTCTTTCTTTTTCTATGGTGTTTGGTGACATGTATTGCATTAAGTCCAACCATGCAAGGCCTAGGAGGTACGTATACGAGCTTGACTTATGGGTCTATGTGCGCGTATGTAGGCCGTGTGTGAAGAAGAAGTACCACACATCCAATCTTGTTTGAAATTGTAAAGAGTCGAAGCCCATGTGACAGTTTTAAGATAGGTTTCAATCATGTTATGTGTGATTACATTTCTAACCCAAACAGTGGTGTCACTTACTAAACATTCCTTAAAATACTCAAGCCACGTGCTACTATCTTATTTTCAAGTAACAGTAGAGCTCCCATGCACAGATGACACTGAACGTTGAAAAGACCATAGTAGACATCACAGATGATAGGGCAGCAATCACATTGAATTTCATTAGTTGTCGATGAGTGTTATTTCATTTTATTCAAGGTTAAAATACTATGTTATCTATATTTTCTTATTTTAAGAGTATTTATTATAAATTTTGGCGTATGTGATTTGAATCATGCACATGGTGATGTCATTAATTAAGGTAAAACAATTAGGGGCGTTACAGAATGCAAGGGTCATTAGGTGTAGAATCCAGATTCCAAATCTTGAACCGGATCTAGACTATGAGACGTTACATATGCATTCTAAACACAAGAATACAAAGAAAGCATAAATTACTCACGGAGAAATTTCATTCAATCTCCTTTTTACGTATCATTTAGTGGGTATTTATAGTTTCCTTACAAAATAAATCTTAGACACTTCAAATGGCCACTGAAAGAAGTTAGTCCTTCCCACTATCTTTCAAATGTGTACTAAAAGAAGTTATTACCAACAAGTTTGGTAACTCGGCTCTTCAATTAGCCACCCTAAGAAGTTACAAACTCAAAATCATCAATCATGTGACAACTTCAGGTTCCATTTCAACCTTGTAAATATTAACTTCCAAAACTTCAAACGATCTCGTAGATAAAGAATAAACATTGGTTGAATCTTCTTGGCTACCGATCATATAATAATCCCGAGTGGTGTTTAATTAGCGTGGAGTGTTATTGAAAATACATTAATGAAACAGTGAAGGGAGAATTCAAATTTGATTAGACTACGTATCTAACACATCGTGTGACCAAACTCCTCAACATTTTCAAACAATATTAATAATAAAGAAAGGGATATCATCTTTTTTTTCTTTTAAATTTAATTCATCCATCTAAATTATTTAAGCCCTCTTCATCAATTAATCTTATTATTATTATTATTATTTTTGGTTATTTTAAGATCATGTTTTTTTTTTCTTTCTCAATTTATTCATGTAAATTAATTTTAAAATATTGTTTATATTTATTATTAAGATGTAATATAAGTAAAAATTACATTTTAATTTTCTTACCAATTTTTTATTAAAAAAATTATCTTAAGCGAATATTATAAAATGGAAGACGTGAAAAATGATTATAACATACCTAAACTGAAATGAGTACAAACGGTTAGGACGGACATATTCTTGAAAAACATATGAATCTACGACAAAAAAAAAAAAAAAAAAAAACACATACGATGAATAAAAAAAAGATAAGATACGTGAAATGGAAACGAAATTATCCAAATTAAAATAAAAAATTTATAAACGGGTAGAAATGAAAGCATGTTTCCCTAAAATTACTTTTTTGAAGACCCACGAAGATCACAATCTAAAAAAAATTATTGCAATTTTGAAAAGCTTCAATCATTTTCAAATGTGAGGTTTGGAATTTTGTCAAACACTTTGGTCTAAAAAAGATTGTCTTTTTATTCTTCATTTGACTCTTATCCTTTTATTGTGTCCATTGCTTTCATTTCAAATTGGTAATACTTTATCATATATTCTAATTTTAAATACATTATTTTTACATGCATTAAATTATTGGTCTCGACTGCAAAAGTGGGTATAATTCATAGACGCTTTCTTTTTCGTAATTAGAAAGTAAAAATTATTTAAGGGTGACAAATTTTTGTATAAGGTGGGGGCGTAGATGTTTGTCTATCCTATTGCAATAATTATTGGATGTAGGTTAAAATATCACCACTAGTCTAATAGGGTCAAATCTAATACTCGTGTGAGCCAATTGTATATTTATTTTAGTAAAATGATTTTAGTATTTCTAACAACAAAGATATCTTTTTACATATTTTAGAAATAGATTTAAGTATTTTAGGAATAGATTGTCTGACTTCTTTAAATACTCATCCACCTTATCTAGGTTTTCATCCCAAGAAATCCTTTAAATACTCATCCACCTTATCTAGGTTTTCATCCCAAGAAATCCAAAGAACAGAGTACAGTAGTTTCTACAAATTGTCTTGTAATATCTTTTCGATTGTTTCTCACAAAGAGTTATGTGGGATTTTTCCAGATTTTGCACGTGTGATACACTTACTGTCTGCTCTTGATTCAATGCACTTCCATTTTAGTGTCCAAGTTGATACTCTTATTTTCTCTCGAACCATAGTAATACTTTTTGTTTAATAATATGGTATCAAAGCAAGATTAGTGTATGTTGTCTAATCTCTTGAAATTCTTAGTATACTTTGTGATTGTAGCTCTATGTGATCTTCCACATTAGAAATGATTTGTTGCTATTATTAGTGAGTAATCTCTGTGTGTCGAAAAAGTTTGTTTAGTATTACTAAGGCATTGCCAGCACGATGGGTGATTTTCAAATAGTTGAAGGAATAAAGAAACTCAACAACAACTACAACACTTAGACAACATGCATGATGTCCTAATTACAAGGATAAGACCTTTGGGAGGTTGTTGGTGGGAGTGAAACTACTCCGTCAGAGGACTCTAATGTCGCTTTGCGCAAATGAGAATCAAAGCAGAAAAAGTAATGTTTGCCTTGAAGATCACAATCGAAGAAGAGATATTAGAGGATATTTGGGATGACAAGACATCAAAAAAAGCATGAGACACGTTCATGATGTTCTCAAAGAAGAACGAGATGCGACTACAACTTCTTTTAAACGAGTTGTTATCAATTTTACAACATGACATGCTGATTGCATGGTACTTTCACAAGAAGTCATAACTAAAAAATGGGAGATATCACATTAAAAGAGTGAAGAAGAAACACTCCATACAAGTGAAAGTCAGAGCAATAATAAGTCATCTATCAAACGTGGATATAAAATGGTGAAAAATGAAGAAACCATCAAGGAAATGCACAACCAAAGAGAGCTCAAAAGGACCACAAGAGTAACTCTCAAGGGAAGAAATTTGAAAGTATTTGCTACAAATGCAAGAAGAAAGGTCACATGTCCACAAATTGTTGGTCTAAGAAAAAGTCAATGTGACATCCTCCAACATCTAGACGGAAGAATGGGATGCAGAGACAATATGTGCCATAGAAGAAGACGAGCTAGCGCTCACTATAATGATGGGATAACATATCAATTACGAGGGTGACTGGATCATTGTTTCATGATGCTCTGACTGACAATCAAAGTGACGCAATGGAAGCAGGGTGGCGCTCTGAGAAGGAAGTATTTTCAGATTTGGACATCACTGAAAAATTCTTCCACAAAAAATAGGGAGCAAACTGTACACATTTGCTAATTAAAGTGCTGATGTGCCTAAAGATCCAAGTGACACTGATGTTGGTGAGCAAGAAGTGACTCAACAATTTAGATAGTAAAAAAAAAAATCCAAAATTTAAATCCACAACGGAGCGAAGACAAGTTAAACAATCAGAAACATATAAAGAAGTATCACAAAGTACGGCTTGGTAGCCACGGGAGGAAGAACTTATAATTTTAAACAAAATAGTATTTCATCGTTGGCTTAATATCGTTTTACATAAAACTAAGGAACCCAAACATGTCTTTTAGCTATCAGCGTTCAGAATCTGTTTCATCTTTTTTCATTTCTTGATACACACAAAAAAGTTATGCTACATTTTTCTTGTTTTTCGTGTCAGCCCACTTACATTTTTAACGATCTCGAGAAAGGGTGAGATCAAGCGGCAGCAAATAATCAATTTCCTTCCAAAACTTAAATATAAAAAGAATATGGCACCTCAGTCGTATAAACAAAGAAATCAAGGCTACGCTACTCGTCTTTGACAATCAAATTCCTAAAAATGGTAAGTGTTACAGAGGTGTCATGCAATAGTTTTTTCGTGTACCTGAGAAGTAATTGATTGAGCACTTACCATGAAAAGCGACATGAGCGAATACTTGGCCATTCGCTGGTTAAAAACAACCTAAACGACAGAACAAATAGGTATTGGGACACTTGTATTTGCTTACTGAGTTTTGGTTAGCTCAACAGGCATCGATTCCAAGGCGGCATATCGGATTCTTCTTCATAAGACCAAGATCCACCTGGTGAAAAACAAGGGCCAAGGGGCAGGGGGGCAAGGCAGATCTTCATTCAGATATGTTATAATGGATTGCCCATAGTTGTGTTAAGACAGAGTATAAGAGGAGGTACCTTGTGGCCGAACAGATCCCGAATGTTATCAACACCATACAAGATCAAGATCATGGTTGGCCTGGTTCAAGGACAAGATGCAACAGAAAATAATGATCATTTATTGTTCATCTAAAACGTACTTTGATTCTAAATATTCTATTCATTTTCAATTCTGCTCCTTCAACTTTTGAAACTCCTAAAGTAATCCTTATAACAGTAAAAACATGCAGGCGGCCACATTTCTGAGACTAAGTTAAAAAAGAATGGTCTTTGGCACATAATAGGACACAAGAACCTTACCTCTCGAGCGAATGACCCCATGCAATAACACGGACATCCTCTGGAAGCCCCATAGGACGTAGCATCTCAGGTCTAAACATTCCTGAATTTCCAACTTCTACCCATTTCTTAAAGCCTTCATGATAACTGACAAATATAATGCATCAAAAATTTGTTGTATAATAAGCAACAGCAATTTCGAAGACATTCAATTGTTTGTCACCTGAAAATCTCCATGCTGGGTTCAGTATATGGATTATAAGCGGGCTTGAAGCGGAGCTTGGACATGCCTGAAATAAAATAGAGCATCAAGTGAATCCATTGTTTCCTTTCAAGTATCACTGGCCACACATTAATTAACCAACATTCTGCTACTAATTTGTCACCTAGACGAGAGAAGAAGTCATACAATACTCCAATCAAGTCTCCAAGAGTAAGTCCTCGATCACATATCAACCCTAAGAACCAGATGCAAATATTTACATACTATACCATAAAGGTGTATTTAGATATACATATAAAAGTTAAGTTTAATTTGATTTGATTGAAAAAATATTATAACTTTGAATTATATAATTATATACATTTACACACTATTTTTAAATCTTAAGAAAAAAAGACGATCTTCTGTTTTTGGAGAAATAAGAGGAAAAATGTAACAAATAAGAGAACGATAAAATAAAAAACATTTTATGTATCGCTTTCGTATCATTTTAAATGTTTTTTTTAATTCATATTTATTTAATGGAATAAACAAAGCATGCTAAATTCGATATAACAACAGGAAAGGGGCAAATTGGAGAAAAAAGTTGAGATGGATTATATTATAACCCAAAAACATATTTGCTAATTCATAAATACCTTCTATCTGGTGAAACTCAGCAAGATGGGTTCTATCTACTGCGTCATTTCTGAAAACACGGTCTATCGAGAAGTACTTTTTGGGAGCAAACGGTTTCTGTGAACAAAGAGAAATTTCAAACAGATCGACCAGATAATTTGGTGGAAAAAAAAATGAAAAACAAAAGTAGGAGATGAAAATTGGAAACTGATAGACCATATGAATCACACTAAGCTAGAAGTAGAACTTAATGGCTTACGAAATAGACCATATGAATCTCTCTGTGATTTTTTATTTATTTATTTAAAATTGATCAGACAAGTAAGTGATTAATATCCCCACTTCAAGAGAAGTCCCTCAATTTTTGGACCTGACATCCATGGGGATTCTAACTCATATAGGAAGTGTAATAGTTCAAGCCCACCGTTAGCAGATATTGTCCTCTTTGGGCTTTTTCTTTCGAGCTTACCCTCAAGGTTCTTAAAACTCTGCTAGGGATAGGTTTCCACACCCTTATAAAGGGTGTTTCGTTCTCCTCCCCAACCGATGTGAGATATCACAATCCATCCCCTTTCAGGACCCAACATCCTCCCTGGCACTCGTAGTCCTTTCTCCAACCGACGTGTGACTCCCACCATATCCACCCCCCTTCGATGCCCAGCGTCCTTACTAGCATACCGCCTCGTGTCTATCCCCCTTTGGGAACAACCTTCTCGCTGGCACATCGCCTAGTGTCTGGCTTTGATACCAATTGTAACGCCCTTAGTTTTTCTTAACCTAATTAGTAATGTTACCTTGCATGCAACGGAAGTTCATATAAAATAACTTTGAAAATAACGACATGTCTTACATAAGTAGTTCAAAACAAGAAATTCAACCTAAAGGAAATCATTAAACAACTAAAACTAGAGAAATTAAATGCAAACGTTTATTATTCAAGACAAAACTCAAACAAAACATCTACTGTCCTATAAAGCTCTCATTCCAACTTCCATAGTCTTCACAACGTCCACCATCAACCGTAAATGGCCACAGGGCCTTGACCGAAGTTTACTCACAATAAGCTAACAACACCGCCTAACTACTTCCTATAAAAACCACATTATATGCTTAGAGCCTTTTCATAACGTAACCTAGCTAAACCTTATATTTAATTATCAAGGTAAGCCCCTAACATTATCTATTTTGGCAATTAAGAGCCAAACCGACCTCAAATGGCTAAAACAAGGGCCATAATGGCTTCAGAAGGGCTGAAAACCTAGGAATCAGTATATTATATGTATACTGAGCTGCCAAGCCGAGTAGCGGGAATTGACGGAGCCGAGGGTACCGAGCTAACAAGCCAAAAGTACAGTTGAAGGCGCACGTTTTATGGGCGCAGATTTTGTATCCACTAGTCATGGGCCGAACGTAAACGCAGCCCGCGATCTTCGTCTAGAATGTGGGTTGAAACAGAGGGCTGTGGGGTTGGCTGTGCGTTTTCACGGGTATACAGAGAAACCCGACCTGCAATCCATCACTTTGTCTTCCTCACCCGAGAACCACGAAGAAACCCTAATCGCGAACTCCCTTTTCTGTTTATTGACGAGACCGAAACCCTCATGTTCGTTCTTGCTGTCGTTTGGTTTATCCCTCCTTGTTATTCAACCCCTCAGAGTTAGTTCGCTCTTACTAGAAAACTCGCTGAAAACTCGAAGCCTCGCGACGTTTTTTGATTTCTCACTTCAAACTCTTCTGTCTTTCTCTCACAAGCGCAACAACGACAATCAAAGGAAAAAAACGACTATTTAGATACCCTAAGGTTTAAGTGTGCGGAACTGAGGAAAATAATACATTTCTATTAACAAAAGAAAATGCCTCACCGAAAATCATGCAATTTCTAGCGAGATTTCATGCATCATCGGGTATTACTTTTTTTTTTTTTGGAAAGTCGTACCGTTACATTACCCTTAAGAAGAGCATTCGTCCTCGAAAGTGTCTGTATCTAGAAACAGCTCTGGGTATTTTTCTCTCATCTCATCCTCTCGTTCCCATGTGGCCTCCTTGACAAATGCAATGTCTCTAGTAAGCCACCAAGTTCTACTACTAGATTATGCCTCTACCCCCAAGGATACAGAAAACCCTAATGCAGTAGTGACAGGTACACTATCGGTTGTTGGTCACCTTGCTTTGACATTGTTTGACTCGGGATCTACGCATTCTTTTATTTCTACGGTTTTTGTTAGTCAAGCAAAAATTGTTTTAAAACCCTTGTTGCATGATTTCTTAGTAGGCACTCAGCATAGGTGGATATGATTGCTGCTTATAAGGTAAAAAATGGTCATGTAATAGTATCAGGGGTTAATTTAGAAGTAGATTTAATGGTAGTTGATATGACCGTATATGATAATTTTGGGGATGGATTTGTTAGCAAAAAATTGTGCTGGCATAGACTATTAGAAGAAAGAAGTGATCTTTACGCCACCGTCCAAGACCAGATTCATATTCAAGGGCATGAGTCTAGGTACTATGCCAAATGTGATATCAATAATGAAAGCAAAGAAGCTGATCTAGCACAAAGCATGAGCAGTACTAGCCAGCACGTGTTCTTAGAAGACTTGCCAATTATCCCTCCATCATGAGATGTCGATTTTGCAATAGAGCTGGAACAAGGTACCAGTCTTATATATAAGGCCTCGTACCGTATGGCAGCTGAGCTGAAGGAACTCAAGACACAACTACAAGAGCTGCTGGATAAAGGATTTATTAGACCTAGCGTTTCTCCTCAGGGTGCGCCTGTGCTATTTGTCAAGAAAAAAGATGGTTCAATGCGCTTGTGCATTGATTATAGGGAGTCGAATAAGAGAACGGTGAAGAACAAGTATCCCCACCCACGCATTAAGAACTTATTTGATCAGCTCAGGGAGGCCACAGCTCGAAATGAGAGAATTTCGGTTTAGGGAGGCCACAACTCAGAGAGAACTATGCCAAGTTCTCAAAGTGTGAATTTTGGTTACGCGAAGTTTGTATGTCAAGTTCTCGAAATGAGACTTCGCGTAACCGAAATGAGACTTCCCCCTGAGGACTTTTAGTTAAGCGAAGTCTCATTTCGAGAATTTGGTATACAAACTTCCTGTAACCAAAACTTACACTTTGAGAATTTGGTATAGTTTATTTTCTCTCAAAATTGTCTGGGCCTTTCTCAAAGTGCATTTGGTGTTCTTGATCCATCTTTGAGTATACCAAGATATTGTTTATGAATACAATGACAAAAGTATCTAGATATTCCTTGAACACTCGATTCATCAGATCCATGAATACTGCGGAGGCATTAGTGAGTCCAAATGACATTATCACGAACTCGTAATGACCATACCTTGTTTTTGGTATGTCCTCATTTTTTATCTTGATCGAGTGGTAACCCGATCGAAGGTCAATTTTTGAAAACATTGTGGCCTTCTGGAGCTGATCGAATAAGTCATTAATGCGTGGGAGGGGATGCTCTATTGCAAAATCAACATCTCGTGACGGAGAGATTCCTGACAAGTCCTCTAGGAACACATTTGGTTATTCATTCATCATGTGGTTAGGAAAGCTTCTTCTTTCTTGGTATCCACAACGCTGGATAGTATTGCCCACGCTCCATGGTAGACCAGCTTCTTTGCTTTCATCATTGATATCAACTTTAGCATAGTACAGACTCGTGCCCTTGAATTTGAATCTGGTCTTGGACGGTGGCTTAAAGATTACTTCTTGTAAAAGTCTATGCTAGCATAATTTTTCGCCAACCAATCCATCCCAAAATTATATCATTATATGATCATATCAACTACCATTAAATCTAAATAGTCTATTTTTTCCCTTGATTATCATTGTTGCGCTTGTGAGAGAGATTTAAACCCTAGGGTATCTAAATAAATAGTCAAACCCTAGGGTATCTAAATAAATAGTCAAACCCTAGGGTATCTAAATAAATAGTCGCTTTCTTCCTAGGGTATCTAAATAAATAGTCGCTTTCTTCCTAGGGTATCTAAATAAATAGTCGCTTTCTTCCTAGGGTATCTAAATAGTCGCTTTCTTCCTAGGGTATCTAAATAGTCGCTTTCTTCCTAGGGTATCTAAATAGTCGCTTTCTTCACTTGATTATCATTGTTGCGCTTGACTTAAACCCTAGGGTATCGAAATAGCCGCTTTTTTCCCTTGATTATCATTGTTGCGCTTGTGAGAGAAAGACAAAAGGATGAAGTGAGAAATCAAAAAATGTCGCGAGGCTTCGAGTTTTCAATGAGTTTTCTTAGGTAAGAGCGAACCAACGTTGTGGTGTTGCATAACAAGGAGGGAAAAACCAAACAGCAACAAGAACGAACGTGAGTGCGTCGATCTCGTCGGTAAATAGAAAAGGAAGTTTGCGATTAGGGTTTCTTCGTCACGTTGATCTCGTAGGTAAACAGAAAAGGGAGTTTGCGATAAGAGTTTCTTCGTGGTTCTCAATTAAGGAAGACGAAGTGACGAATTGCGAGTCAGGTTTCTTCGTATACCTGCGAACACGTACAGCCAACCCCACAGCCCTCTGTTTTGGTCTCTATTCCAACCCACATTCCAGACAAAGACCACAGGCCGCATTTACGTTCGGCCCAAGACCAGCAGATACAAAATCCGTGCCCAAAAGACACACGCCTTCAACTGTACCTTCGGCTTTGTCGGTTTGGCTTTGTCAAATCCCAAGGCAGGCAGCTTGACCTACATATAATATACCGATTCATAGGTTTTTGGCCCTTATGAAGTCATTCCTGATTTTTGTCCCTTATGAAGTCATTCCTGATTTTTGTCCCTTATGAAGTCATTCCTGGTTTTTGGCCCTTATGAAGTCATTCCTGGTTTTTGGCCCTTATGAAGTTAGTATGACTCTTAATTGCCAAAACAGATTACGTTAGGAGCTTATTATAAAGGTAAGGTTTAGCTAGGTTAGTTATGAAAAGGCTACCTATACCGTGATTTTTATAGGAAGCAGTTAAGTGTTGGAGTAAGCTTATCGTGAGTAAACTTCAACCAAGGCCAACGAGGCAAGTGACTTTACTGTTGAAGTTAGGATGTATGATGTTGCATGCATTGTGGCCTTTGCATGCGCCATATTTGTTGTGAAATGTCGATGTTATGTCATGCCTATGTGTTGTTGTATTATCATGAATTGTTTACTACGTATGCATGCAACCTATTACACAGTTTCCATGAAATGAATTGATATGCTATGGAAATCTTACACCATGAAATGAATTGATATGCTATGGAAATCTTACATGCTATGAGTGTGATGGACTGAAGAACATAGCTATACATACACATTGCTTAACTGAGTCATGCTATGGAACGCAAAAAGGAAATGAAACGTAATATATATCATGCAAGGTAAGTCATGGGACCTAATGCATGTTTGTGTGTCATGTGCATGAGGATACTTTCTCGTTATGTTATATTGGTACAAATGCATACGTTCGATGTTATGCTCGCTAAGATATTATGCAGACCTTTTCCTTTTCGTGGTGTCTAGTGACGTGTAATACACTGTTCCCTACCAAGTCAGGCCCAGGGGGTTTGTACACGAGTCAACCTGGTACTACACATCCACCCTACCCGGATAAAGCAAGGGTCCAAGGCCACGTAAAGTGAATGGAAGACAAGTTCCACTCATGTTTTGCATATGTTTTGCATGTGATTTGCATGTGTCTTGTATGTGTATTGTATGTCTAACCCAACAGTGGGATGACTTACTTTCATAAAATACTCTAGCCACATGCTACCTTATTTTTCAAGTAAAGGCAAAGCTCTTATGCACGGTTTAGGGTTTATAGGAGATGTTTTGTTTCAGTTTTATCTTTGTATAATAAACTTTGCATTTAATTTCTCAGTTTTAGTTGTTGAATGATTTCCTTTCAGTTGAATTTCGTGTTTTGAACTACTTATGTAAGACCATGCCGCTATTTTCAAAGTAATATTATATGAACTTCCGCATTATGCCTTATGCATGCAAGGTAACCTAATTAATTAGGTAAAAGAAAAATTAGGGCTGTTACAGGAAGTATGCACATTGGATAAAACGTACTCCACTATTGTTAGTCTCCCCCCTTCTGAATTCTTATTATTCCACTAGTTTCCGGAAATTTTTAAATCTCAAACACCAGAAAGAACACAACCCAAGTAGTGGTTTACATAGAGGTTCTGGAGAAAGGCGCCAGGCTACTGATTCTACGTGGGGGAGGCCTTTTGATACTATTTGATGCCAAGTTTTTTCTTTTGATCTTGAAGACACGACCTGAATTTGGATTGGAATAATAAGACCCACGGCACGCATTATTTATATCAGAAGAAAGACCATGGAAGGAACGCTCTGGAGTTGGTGGAGGTAGACTGTTCATACCTAGAGGCAGTTTGATACTTTTTGATGCTTGGACATTATGACAGTTAATTGTAATAGTGAGTAGTCGTACAGAGTGGGGATCGTAGAGTAGGTTAAAGGCTAAGATAAATATTAGATAAAAAGGGGATGTAGCAAGCTCTTGGTACAGGACTCTCAAACAACCTATGTCCTCATCAATGAAAGGATTTTCTTGCAGTTGTACGAATGTTCAAATGCATAAAAATTCTCCCATTGTTTCTGTATTTAATCATGAATATACTAGCTAAACGGCACTGGTTATATAATATATCAAAGGCTATTTAGAATATGAAAAATCAACCGACTACTTACCCGTGCAAGCAAGTATAACATCCTGGAGGACACAGCAGTTGTATGAGTTCGTAGTAGGTTCTTATTTGCTTCCTCTCTTTTCCAATCATCTCCATATCTAAATAAGGAAAAATAATAAGAATAAACAATTTTTTTTTTTTGAAAAAATAAGTTTCTGAAATACAAAGCAAAGAAAGAAAGGGGGCGTCTTGAAGAACAGATATCACACCCTTTGGATCCATAACCACCATTCTCATGGACCTGCTTCACCCGCTCCACATAATCTTCAGGAAGTTCCTTCGTGCTGGAAGGAGCTAAGATGTAACACCAAAGAACTATTAAGAAAAAAAACCAACCATAAAAACATTTGATATTCAGCAATGCAGTGGAGGAGACCTTGCAAGAAGAAAGTATCATGTGCATCACGGGCAGGGTGTTGTTGGGGTTGGAATAATGCATCAAAGTTCCAGAAGCTGTGCGCACAGATGAGAACGAAAAGCTAATAAGAATATATTAAAATTCTTTGAAGTAGTAGCACTGACATATATTCAGTCAGTTTTAAGGAAACTACGGATGTAAACCTATCATTCTAGAAGGGGAGCCGGGGAGTACTCCTACCTGCTCTCGACAAAGTTATTGGTAGGCATCTCTTCAAACCTGAAATCATAAACCGAAATATAGGCTTATAACGGTAAATTTTTTTGTTTATAATAAAAACTACTAAAAAACATAAACATAAGAGTTACTCACCCCATTTGACGAAAAATATTTTTCAATTGCTGCCGAACCTAAATGTTGAAAAGATGTCCAAGTAATAAAGAGAAATAGACGTTCAGTTTCAGTACATAAATAGATACTGAAGGTATGCATAGGCAAAAGGGGGAACATCAAAGAATAAGGCATCATGCATGTTGACATGAATATTTACAATCTTGCTAATTAGTTTGAGGATTGTTGGAATCTATGAAGTATGATCGGAATATAGTGAGGTCATGTCAACCATCAATCTGCCTCTACCTAAGTTTAAAGCCCAATGAAAGATTGGTTTTGATAATCCTTCTGTATCTATAACAATATAAAATGTGCCATAGAGACTCCCTAGATTAAAGTTCCTCTAAGGGATTCAACCTCATTCTACAAATATAGTTACTTTTGGTTCTTTTGGATAACTTGATCAACTATACAGGCATAATCATCAGCATTCAAAGTACGTCCTTTAAAGGATTTAATGTTAACCAATAAATTTCTTCTAAAAGAAGGATTTCAATTTTTTCAAAATAAATGGAGTATTCTTACCTTGAGCAATGGATGAAGATGACCACACTCAAGGGGCTGACCTTTGGCATTGAAGTTATACTCCTTGAACTCTAGTTCTCTCCAGATGCCCCTGGATATTGCAAAGTATTAATTTATCAGTTTCCAAGTTTTTCAATACAAGATTCACGAACTAGAAAGAAATGAGTAAACTGGACATGATAATTGATGTTTCAGTGGCAATTTCATTCCTCCAACAAATTGAGCAGACATATTTAAGCCTACAATAATTCACAACAGGTAAAAGTGATTGATGACGAAGTAGGAAATGAGAGTTTAATGTTAAACAAAAAAAAAACAAATGTCAAGAATTGGCATTGGACGCATATACCAAAGAGAATAATAAATAAACAAATTACCACCCAAAAAAAAAAAAAAAAAAGAAAGAAAGAAATAGAACCACGTCTAACAGCAGAATGGAGTAAATCGTCAAATAAATTATGTGTTTTTGAAGCTTACTGCCATAAAATAAAATCCATGCATGAAACAACATTAGGAAAATAGAGAACCTCTGAAGATTTTCCCGCGTTAAATCTGTAGCAGCCTTTTTCCTTCTTGGAGCGTAACTAGGACCCTTCTTCACTGAGTAGCCTTTCCACGTTCTAGAAAAAGTCAAAATAGACATTATTAAGATTACAAACAGATAGAAATCTGTATCATGTGCTAGAATAAAGCTTCTTAAAGTATCGAAAACTAAGCCCGGTCTAAAACAGTATGAAAATGTCCAAAACCAATTTTATAAATGCACACATGTATATGTATAAGTACAAGAGAAGATATATTCAGCAATCTAACGAACAATTAACCAAATAAGGAACTGTCAGTGCATCCTCGATGGAAAACCAAATATAGAGGTCCACATGTCTAACAATCAGACAAGAGGAACATAAATTTTTAAAATATGTAATTAAATATCTACTGAATAAAGAAATCGTGAAAAGAGAAGTGGGATAATTACTGAGAACGATTAGCTTTCTTGCTTTGAGAGCCTTCACGTCATCATCATGGATTTCCTAGAGTCAAAATCCGAAATTCTTAGCTGATCTAGACCGAGATATTTAACAAATTATTCAAGAAAAAATATATCAATACGGATAACAGTGATGATGAGGTAGATAGCCAAAACTCCAACCATTTGAAAGATTTTTTTTTTTTTTTCATTACCTCAACAAAAGCAAATATCTATGTAAAAAGCTATTACAATTCACAATCCAAACATCTATTGTACTACAGTCCATTCAATTTAATTGTTTTTATTTTCCTTTTTTTTCTAACAAAAATTGTTGTATTAGTTCAAAACAGTATTACAAAATAGGAGGATGAAACAACCTCCAAACTGGACGGCAGGTTTCTCTCTCTTTAATTTACTTGTATTATGGAGTAAATACAAAAATTTCCACGAACTATAAAATTTTGAAACACTTCGACGGTGCTCTCAAAAGTTTCCTGCAACAAGAGAAAGTTTTCTAGAATGTATATGGAGTTATTATATTGTCAGTTAGGTCTCCTAAGTTTGAAATGCATGCAGGTAAATAGGCTAGACCAAAACCTTAAGAAAACAAAAAATGAAGAAATATTTGCCCTGAAAATAATGAGAAATGTGAATTTAGTTCCCAACATGTGAGTCATTATATCACAACACCCATTATGCAATAGCATCTAAATAGTCAGATACCACTTTCCAAGAAGTCCCAAGTGAACTGATATCAAGCTATTAATCCAAATAATACTTTCCCAACTGCCTTTCAAGAGATACAGTATGACCATAAACAAGAAATGAATGAAACTCATTAATGAAGCTTCAATATCCAAGAATCTGTGTAATACAAAACCAATGAATTATAATCAATGATCACCTTTCCATCTTTTATCTGCAGAAGCAAGTTTTTCACCTAATCATCAACATGTTGAACCTACAGGAAAAATCACTTGTGAATAATCAAAAAGAATGTAAAGGAGCTTTAGTTATAATATCTAAGCAAGAAAGTAATAATGCTTAGAAGCTAATCTGTGTCACATCCAGGTTACGAAGTATAATAGTTATTTCATACAATCAACACCACTTGAGATCATTTTTCTCAACATTTTGACACTGAACACCACAAAGTGCAAGTGACAAACCTTTCTGGATATTACTTGCTTCCCCATTTCAACCCATTTGTTCTTTGCTGCCTGAGCACATCCAATCTTGAAAACAGATAGACCCAACTTTTTCTGCAACAACAGACCAGTTGGTCATTTGCGACAAACAACTACAGCACTAAGATGTACTCAAATCCAAAACTGATGAAAATGAAGGCAAAAAATAAAAGATGAAATGCCTAATTTTGCATCTAAACAGCTCTCACATCATCAAACTCAAATGAAAAGACTACATTGGGATAATCCTCATACTATTCAACGCACCAAACCAAAATGAACAATCATGATGGCAATATCACCTGTAGTTCTATTATTAATGAATTCACAGTTCAATTATTCGTGAAAATATCAAACTATAAGAATATGAAATAACCAAAGACAACAGGTTAATCACGAGAAATACTAGAAACAACTATCCAATTCAACATTAACAACCGTCAGAAACCGGTTGACCAATCAAACGTTATAGCAACAATCATATACAAGAAAACCAATTCACGAGTATTAAAGAAATATTGTCTTAGTCCACCACGCACCAATTGTCAATTGACGCAAAGAACCATACAAATGCGGATTACTCTGCAAGCAATGACAAGTAAAAATCCAGGTAAACCGTCCCTTGCAGCACAAACCAAACTCAAACAAACAGCGTGGACTTTGCTAAACTGGAAATTCATAGTAGCAGAAAGAAGCAGGCGTACTTCAGCATCGACGTATCTGTAGCCGTTGAGACTCTTGATGATGTTGACGAGCTCATTGTGATCGAGTCGAAATTCGTGGGCGAACAGTCCAGAATCGGAGATTTCGACGTTGTTCTCAAGGTAACGGAGAATTGCTTCCTCTACCGTCTTCACGATGGGATTGCGGCCTCTTACTAAAACGCTCACGAAAATATGCTCTCACACAAAAGCCCTGACATGACGACAAAAGCAGTAGAACAGCGTCAGATTCCTCAGTGGCTTGTTGGGCTTTTACAATAGTGTTAACTACATGAACTTATTCCATATAATTTCTCTTATTTTTTGTCTTCAAATTGAGTTGTCAAGTTTTCTTTTTTTTTTTTTTTTGACACATTTGAATGACGTAGAAGTTCAAAAAAATACATGATGAGAATTAATTTTTCGAATTTTTCTTAATTTTATGGAAGCCCATAGTTCCTTCATGTAAGGACTCTTGAATTGTCCATATCAATCAAGAAATATAGTTTTTTTATTATTATTATTGGAATTAGGTTACCAAATTTTGATGGGTTGTTCTTGGAAGAATTTTACCCAACTTCCATGAAGGAAACTGAAATTGAACAGGACCGACGTCGAGGTTTCAAAGACAAGAACAGTTTGTTTATTTGTACACTAAACGGATTAGCACAAGATTAATTTTGTTGAAAAGAGGATTAAAACTAAGTTGATTCAAAGTTATGTATAAAAAGATACAAAAAATAAATGAAGCGAAAAACGGAAAAATCTACAATTTGACCGTCCCTCTCGCTGTTCATCCAATCTACCTCTCACTAATTAAATATCTTCACAAAATCAATATCTGTTCCATACTCAAAAACCATATTCATCTCTGTACTGTTGTTGTTTGGCTCATCTTATTCCTGATACTGAACCGATAACGGGGCATGTGTTTAAGGGATGGAAAATATGAATTCAAGTGACTGATTTTTAGGCGAAATACTAAGAGAGGAGGCCTCCAGCAATGCATATGTTACTTTTTAGAACCCATCGTCCTTTAAGATTGACATTTCCAGCTATAGTCTGATCGTCATATTCTTATCATAATGGATTTCCATTCAGCAAACACATGATGAAAGAGAATAGTATTAAAATTGTTAAAATTATTAACAAATAAACAAAAAGGGCATCAGTTCTCCAAGGTGATGTAGCATCAATGAAATGATTCAGACGCAAATTACCCATTTGTTTATATGAGATTCATCATATGCCCAATCACTCATTCCCATCTAATTCAAATTCAAAATAAAAGGATGTTCTAAAACATGATTGATAAGAAAATCCAAAAGAAAAAAATTACGAAAAACAAAAAAAAATAATCAAATCATATCCAGGTCTGCATTCAGAAAAAGCAAATTACAAGACAGTTGAAAACTTAGAAAAAGAAAAACAGAAGAGAAGAGAAGATTGAAGAGCGATCGGAACCTGTCGGGATTCACTGTAACATCACACTAATTTAGTCAGTGGATTGACAGACATGAATTTCTATCGTCACCTCGCATTTTCAGTTATCAAAACAACAGAATCAAGAAAAAAACAACGAAAACAGCCACAGAAATCAAAGAAAAACCACACAAAAAAAAAAAAAACAAGGAAAAAGAAAGGAAAAGCTCAGAACTTCTTAGAGGATTGTGTAGCTATCACCGACGACCCCTCGTAAGAGGACGGCTATGGCACAGAAATCTTCCTCACAGCTTCAATGTCAAAGAAAAATAGACGATTGAGAAGAACAATTCTCAACGAAAAAAAAAGAATTAAAAGTCGGGCGGAAAACGATGGAGAAAGAAGGAAAGCAAAGGCCTAGGGTTTGATGAGTTGAGGGGAATTGAAGCGAAAGAGGGCCTTTTATAGACCCATTTACCCACCGCTCCCTTTGCCGAAGCCCTAATTCCCTTTTCAATTTTAAACCCTAATTTCCTTGCACATATTTTATTTTCATTTTCGTCCTTCAACTTCTAATTTTATTAATTTAAACCCGCACTTTAAAACTTATTTAATTTCTAATAATAATAATAAAAAAGGTTTAATTTAAATCTTAAGAGTGGAATCAATGGTTCCACTAATTTATTGCATTAGTCTCATCATTATTATATATTATATTGATATTTTTAAGGAGCGTCTTAAATAATTAAATAACAAAATCCTTAAATAATTAAATAACAAAATCCATTATTGAGAGATGTCACATACAAATAAACTAAAAAGTATAAAACTACCATTATAATGATATTAAGGTACATGATTTCATTAGTAAATATTATAATAATAAAATACTTGCCGATTAAGTTGTAAAAACTTGTGTTATTTTAAAATTATAAGAAGCAATGGAGAATAAAATATTTTCCTCAACAATTTTTTACTTCGAATATGGACATAATTGTTATGCACTTTACTTTTTAACTCTATACACAAACATATGCATATGCAGTTCTCAAACGCTCCCCACCTCGAGCGACAGTGGTTTAAGGGAAACTCAAGTTCATAGGTTAAATTAATGTCTCGTTTAAACAAGCCTAAACTAAAATAGTTAATTATTGTCAATTTAAACATAATTCAACCGGTAAAAATCCATATCATCCATTAAAAGGTCAAACATTCAAATCTAGCTCTCACGTGATTGAACTTAGAAAAATAATTATTCATTTGGCTTGTAATTACACGACTAACTCGATAAATATTATTAGCCAAACTACGTAATACTATGGTGTAATAACATGTTAATAACAATAACAAGATGAGAATTAGGAAAGAAGCCAAAAATTACAGAACTGCCAATAGGAATTTGTACAAGAAATTATTCTAACAGAGAAGTAGAAGGAAGAATTAAGAATATGGGTAATTTGAAAAGCAAATTCACAAGACAAAAGCTTTAGAAAGAAGGTGGTGGGAATAACCTGCAAGCATTGTTTCAGAGGGGTGAATTATTTGGACACACTTCAATTTGGGGTTATTTAAAAATGCTACTCACAGAGCAATCGCCATGAACTCGCCAAATGGTTTCACCCAACAGATTTGCTACTGAAAGAACAGTCAACTGAGGGAAGTAGTTCTCTGTGATTGCTGGGATTGTGTTTGTAACTATCACCTCTTGAAACAACCCGCTCGATAACCTCTCGATCGCTGGAGGGCTGCACGGTGATCAACAACATAATAAATGTGCAAAAATCATACAATTTTTAAAGGAATTAATCATATCATATACTGTAACCATGTTATTACCTAAATACAGCATGAGTGCAGCAAGCATAAACTTCCCTAGCACCCTCTTGATGTAAAAGAGCAGCACCTTTTGAAATAGTCCCTGCACCCAGAAAGCAAAAAACAAGAACAAAAATATAAAAGATATATACCAGGTGCAGACAACTTTGCTGTGAATCAGAGTCTAACATAAGAGAACACTTCAAACTTCAAACAAATAAACACTTTTCTTGGAAGTTTAGGGTCAAGAAAATATACATAGCTTTGATCTGTGTTCTTTCTTTTTTTGTTTTAATCATTTTTCAAAAATTGCATCTTAAAAGTAACTATTATACATTTTAACATCCAAAGGTATCCATAACTTCTCACCAGCAGTGTCGATCATGTCATCCACCATGACAGCAACTTTTCCTTTAACGTCACCGATAAGGTTCATCACCTGCAAGGTAAACGGCAAACATTGGCATTTGGATGTGCAAGAAACAACACACAAGGTCCATAAATCCAAGAATGCAACATATCTGTCAAGTAGCCTATAGAATTTCAAAAAGACGTTCAATACTTGGCCTGGATTTCTTTCAATCATGGACCATAATATTGCCACTCTTGAACCTATTGTACCCATCTGCCAATCGAGGACTATATTTTGCTTATGATGTTCCATATTTGCATCTAAAAAAATGTCAGCCTTCTAAAGCTACTAAAGATCATGATTGGTGATTCAAAAGTGAACAACTATGATCTCATCCAATCCTTTTGTTCTAGTTACTATTCATTCTCATTCGGAGTTCAAATAGGAACGAAACCTAAGAGGATGGGAGAATGGTTCTGGAGGATGTTTACCTCCGCAACGTTGTGTGCTTGACGCCTTTTGTCCACAATGGCTAAAGGAGCATCAGATAGCTTTTTGGCAAAAGCACGAGCTCTTGCAACACCGCCAACATCAGGAGAGACCACAACCAGATCATCGTAACAAATTGTCTTGCTGGCAAGATAATCTAGAATCACAGGCTGTTAACCAGATAGAAAATTAATGTTATTACAAACCCAACCAAATATATGGAAGAAGCGAGTTAAATACGAAATACCTCACAGTACACATGATCAACAGGTATATCGAAGTAGCCCATCGACTGTCCAGAATGGAGATCACAAGCAAGAACACGGTTGGCACCTGCTTCTGTTATGAGATTAGCAACAAGTTTGGCTGCAATTGATTCACGACCTTGAGTCTGTGAGGCAAAACAATTCCAACAGATAATTTTACAACCATCAGAGATTAGAATAAAAATGACGGAAAAAATTAGTTATAATCTTCAACATACTATTTTACGTACTCTACTCTTTCATGGTTCCCATTTAAGTTGAAACTCAATCAAGAACATTACTATCGAGATTGCAGCATGTCTATTTACATCATCAATGATTTTCCCGGCGTATCTAAGCCACCTAACTTCGCTTATAGGATCAACAAACTATTCTGAAGATTAAACTTGCCTTTCTGTCAGCTCTGGCATATCCAAAATATGGGATTACTGCAGTGATATTTTTGGCTGACGCCCTCCGACATGCATCTATCATAACAAAAAGCTCCATGAGATTCTCATTTGCAGGAGGGCAAGTGGGCTGTATTATGTAAACATCACATCCTCTCACACTCTCTTTCAACTGGACATAAATTTCTCCATCAGCAAATCGCTTAATGTTAACCTTTGAAAGTTCCAAACCCATATACCTTGAAACTTCCTAAAAATAAGAACCGGAAAGTTAGAAAGCACATCCATGCAAAAATCTGAGATCAGTATAGAAAGAATGGTAGATCAAACCTAAATAATTGGGGAAATTGAAGGCTTCAAATAGTATAAATCAAGTTTCAAATACTGATATGCGATAAAATAAGACCCGCAAAGCGAAACTTTTAGGTGAGCAAGAATCAAGACTTTGAGGTAACCTATCAACAAATATATATTCATAGATCATGTAGTGTACTATGAAGTGAATTCCTTTTAGAATTTTGTTTATTTTCATTATATCAATGAGAATGAAGATAACACTAATGGAACTTGATCGCACACTAATTATTAGATTTAGAAATAACATTCACAAGATGACATGAACTGTACTGGTCAATATTCCATCTTCCCATTTGTCCAAAGGAAAAAAAAAAGTTGAAAAAGAGTGATTCTATCGTTCGATAATAATTGAAGATGACGACATATGAACAATCAAACGAATGACAATTGAAGTACAACAGATTTGGAAATTTAGCGAAAATAAAACCGTAAATCGTTTCAATACAATACTGAGAAACAACACGGAATACAGTTCTACTTACTTGAGACAGAGCAAGATTTGCAGTTCCAGAAAACAATTTTAAACGATTAACGCTTCTGTCAACCGGTCTCCCCATTCTAGCCGATTCCAAGAACTCCGGTAGACTACGCTCATTAAGAATAGGAACAATTGGTTTCCCATTACCATATCTGCCAGATTCAGGCAGACTACACTTCTACACAACACAAAAACCCCAGATAAAAACCACACACAAACACAAATAAACTAATAGAACAAATTAAAATTACGATCCATCCATACACCACACAAGTCGAAATAATCAAAAAATGCAGAGTTGCAGAAATTGTTATTCAAAATAAACCAGAGTGAAACAAGAAGGCAATTATTGGTAGAGAGAAAGAGAGGCGTACGAAGGTGTAACGAGAACAAGTTGGAGAGACAGAGTCGTGGGAGAAGAAATCTCTGCTTCTGCGGGTGATAAAGGAGGCGTGGTACGCGGAGGAGGAAGATACGGCGGAGTAAGCGGAGGATGGACAGGAGGGAAGGACAAGTGAGGCAGCCATGTCCAGCGGCAAAGGGAGGTAGGGCGAAGGAATTAACGCAGTTTTGAGGTTGAGCTGGAGGAGTTTATCTATGGCGATTGTCCCCCGCCATTAATAGAGCTCTGATTTTTGAGTTTGATCTACAAAAATCAAAATGGGAAAATACGTCGTTGGTAGTGGATAGACTAGCGCCGTGTGTGAGTCAGATTTCTAAACCTTATGCCTTTATATTTAATGGTTATTATTTTCTATTTTAATTAATTTTAGTATCGATGATATTTTAACATTCTTCATAATACTTGAACACATACATAGTGCTGGATCTTTGGGTACTATGATATCTTGCATAATCACATCATAGTATCTATCTTGCAGTCTCTCCGTTTTTTGTGCAAAAGACCATAGTTTGATTATACTTTTGATATATCGCATAATTTGTCGAGCCGCATCCAAATGAGGCTTCTTCGTACTCTGCATGTTTCGACTAATGACTCCAACTCTATATTCAAATCCCTTTGGTTGGTTCATGTAAATCTCCAGATGTAACTCTCATTGCATGAAAACTTTTTTATATTCATCTATCATAATTTTCAATCTTTACTTACTGTAAGTACGGGAGGTACTTGTACGATAGTGATGTTCACCATTAGACTAATGTTTCATCACAGTCTAATTCATTCGAGGGACGCTTTATTTTGTAAACCCTTACGTTTTCTAGTCTTGACACATTTTTTCAAGTTTGATTTTTCTCCAACGCTATAAATTATTCCTCCATTGTCTTTTATCAAGCCGTATTTTGTGATTCTTCTCGCTCCGAAAGTCACTTTCTATTGCTCAATACATACTATTGTGTCCCTCGATTTTCTCATGAAACTTGAAGATGGTGAATCAAGGAAGAGCTAGAGATTAGTTTTAATACCTTATTGTGGGTTGTAGCCCAAGTTATAAGCTTTTAAAGTTTGTCGAAAAACTTAAATCTCGTCGGAGAAGAAACTCAGAAACTCGTTATTAGTTTGAACGTTCTAGACACTTTTAGCTCTCAATTCCTTCGTGATCTTCCCCTCAACCGTAAGGATTCATTTTGAAATGATGAAGTCTCATGTATGCCCCTAATTTCTTGATTCTTTCTCTGTACACACAAATTCATGTAAAAACTAAAGCTGGTTAGACAACTTGATAGAAAGGTCTTCAATTGTAACATCTAAGCCCGACAAGAAACTAAATACTCGATTTTCTCTTTTTAAAGTTGAATTTCAAGAATTTTATTGAGTAACTCAAGAAAAATATAAAAGAGAATAGTGAAAATTTTAAAAAGTCAGTCAAAGTCAACCACAAGGCAAAAAAAGGTGGCATGAATTTTGGACCCGATGAATTCTTGTTGTGATTGAGTAAAAATAATTTCTTTCAACACTAGTATTGTTGATATCTATAACAACCTATAGGATATTATTTTCTACCGTACCCTCTAGGACTTTTTCATTTACAGCAACTTACTCACTAGTATATGTTGGTACATTTTTCCCACCTCTCTGATCATTTCACTATATCGTTTAACTATGTTTTGAGACATCTAACCTTCCTTAGTAAAATCATTTTCACGTGTACAGTAGTGTTAAATATCCTAACAACCTCTTTTCATGAGACGACAACACCACAATCATAGTACAAATCATGCTAAATCAAAACATGTTTGAAATCATTGATTCCTCGAGTAGCATTTACATTCCATGCATATTAAATCATAACAATACATGGGAACATCGCTCATTATCTTTCATAGGGCATGCATGACGATGATGGATCGTTTGTTGCAAGGTCATGGAAACATGTTGAGCCTACATCGTAGGCTAATCTATAGAGTTCTGATACAACTGCAACGACCCTATTTTCCTTTCAAAAGAAAGTAGCTACTACATGTATATCCTATCCACTAAGTGCAAAAAAAATTTTTGAAAATAATTTACTAAATTGTTGCCCTCGGTGAGGGCATCTTACCAAAATCAACACTTTAAAGAACTACTCATTTACTTGTCCCTATATGGGAAGGAGTAAATTACATCTTATGGAGTTATATTCCCAGCTCTTCTCCCCGTACACATAAAATGACAAACCCCTCACAAATAGGAATTCATTTCATTCCACATTTAGGATTAAGATCAAGTTGCATAGTATCATCATTTGAAATATTAAACTTCTCAATTAAAGATTTTGTGGTCCAGTATTCTACAAACTAATTGCATGTGATACCCTGACTCACTTGTCTATACATAAACGATTCGAATCAAATAGTTTATAACGATTACAAAGTGAACCGTATCAATAGTGTTACCAAGATAAGACATCAAACCTTATCCATATACTATTGATTATTTAGGTTACTATTTCAACGTGATCCACTCGTATGCTAGTTGCATACTATTCAAGATTACACTAATAACCTTCAATTTCCTTACTGAGGTATAATATTAAATTGTAAATAAAATAATCAAAATTATAATTAAAAATAACTAATTACACTAATTGCATACCATTCATGTGTTGTATCTATGATATGTTATTTCACATTCTATTTGTAAAGTTGAAGAACGAGCTACAATGGAAGGACCCCCTTTCTCTCCTGCTCTTATTTCAAAGGGTTAACTCAATATTTCATACCCTCAAGCTTTCTGGTTGTTCTTCAGTTTGTTCATATTTGTGTTCCAATTTGATGAACTTGTACCACTTAGCACAACCAATGTAAATCACAGAATCAATCACAGTCAAGGCAGCAAGAAGAAAGTAGAACCTGTCCAAATGCCCTTTGTTGAGGTCGCTTGGGATCCAACCAGCCATGTCATCCACCGTTGAAATCTTCATCACCATTGTCACCAACAAGCTGCTAACATAGTTCCCTAACGAGATCGAGCTCATACATAGGGCACTCCCAAAGCTCTTCAGCCCATCCGGTGCTTGTGCATTGAAGAACTCAAGCTGACCCACGTACATGAAAACTTCTGAGGCTCCTATCAATGCATATTGTGGAACTTGCCAAAAGATGCTCAAGGAGCTCGATCCTGATCCTCCACAGTCAGCTTGGGCGTATTTGAGTCTGTAGCACTCAACAATGCCTGCCGAAACCATTGCCATCACGGCGATGATCAGCCCGACCCCCATCCGTTGCAGCTCTGTCAGCCCCTTGGAGCTGGAGTTTTTCAGTTTTCCAATGAATGGATCGAGGATGCGGCGGTAGAGGAAGATGAAGAGGGCGACGCTGAGAATGTCGAAGCTCGACATGCTTGCGGGTGGGATGTGGAAGTTTGAGATGGTGGTTTTCATGGCTGCACCTTTCCCGACGAAGAGCGAGGCCATTTGGGTGAAGACAACTGAGTAGATTATGGTGCAGAGCCAGATTGGGATCAGTCTTAGAATGCATTTTACTTCTTCTACTTGGGTGATTGGGCAGAGGCGCCATGGATTGTTCACTTCTTCCTCACGATCGCTTAAATCCCTCGAAGAGATGTAGGCTGCTTTATCCAAGAACCTGTAATTTTTGCAGAAATGACAAGAAAGAATTAACATACACCCACCATTTGATAATGTTTCCATTCCTCATTTCTGGTTACTTCTTCCTGGTGAAGCCCAGAATGAAAAGTCCAAAGAAAATAATATTGGTTAGCAGTGGACTTGAGCGGTTACAAATGGTATTAGAGTCAAGCACCAAGCAGTGTGCCAACGAAGACGCTGGATCTCCAAGGGAGGTGGATTGTGAGATCCACATCGATTGGAGAAGAGAACGAAACATTCTTTATAAGTGTCTGGAAACCTCTCCCGAGTGGACGTGTTTTAAAACCTTGAGGGAAAGCCTAAAGAGAACAATATTTGCTGGCGGAAGACTTGAGCAATTACAAATGGTATCAGAGCCAAGCACCGAGTGGTGTGCCCGCGAAGGCGTTGGCCCTCGAAGAGAGGTGGATTATGAAATCTCACATTGATTGAAGAGGAGAATGAAATATTCCTTATAAGAATGTGAAAACCTCTCACGCGTCTTAAACTCTCGAGGGTAAACCCAAAGAGGACAATATCTGCTAAGGGTGAGATTGCTTTGTTTGAGTCTAACTCTTTACCGTTTCTCTTATTTCTTTGTTCTTCCTCGTAAACTCCTAAAACGTTTTGTTTTCAAACACTTCTTTGCAAATCTTTGATTTGATTTAAAATCTATGCCTTTTGTTTTTCAATAATTATCCAAATTACCAAAAACATTAAAAAAAAAAAAAAAAAAAAAAAAAAAAAAAAAAAAAAAAAAAAAAAAAAAAAAAAAAAAAAAAAAAAAAAAAAAACTAGATAAACACATTTATTACCATAATTGTTAACTAAAAAATGATTAAAAAAAAGTTATTAGATGAATGGTATAAATTATGAGCTAACTTACCTAGAATTATAATTGATGCAACCCACTTTTCAGATTTTGATTTAATGGCTGGTTGATCATGCCAATCGACTACTCTGTCTAAAGTGAATCTTTCTGTTTCTGCGATTTCTTCTTTCAACGTATTCTACCAATTTCAAAATAAATTATTAGTTACGAAGATTGTGATCGTAATTTTCAGTAGATATTCAAAGTCTGGAACGATAGAACAAAGAAGAAAAGCCAAAATGAGAAGAGAAGTGACCTGATGGTGAAAGGATTGAAGAGCAGCCATGGATGGAGGAGATATGATCCTATAATGCAATGTGATATGAAAGGAGGATGGTTTTTTTGAGAGTATAAATAAGCCCAACAAGAGTGGATCTCATGGTGGAGATTTTGAGAGTAATCAAAGGTGGGACAACCAAACATATTCAGTGCTTTTACTAGCTAGTTGAGGTCATGAAGGCACATGTCTGGTATCTTGATCGGTTGAATTATGCTCAAATTGATATCTCTTACCTATCTAATAGTTCTCAAATCTTCATACTCTAATTATATGCTATCAATACAATTGATAATTGTTTTAACCAGTTGAATTATATACTCAAGTTGATTTCTCTCGTATATTTAATAACTGTCAAATCTTCCTACTCAGGTATATGCTATCAATTTTGTGAAATCTCACGTCACTGAGAGGGGAATGAGTGCCAATGAGGACATTGGACTCTTAGAGGGAGTGGATTATGAGATCTCATATTGGTTGAAGAGGGAAACGAAACATTGTTTATAAGGGTGTGAAAACTTCTTCCTAGCAGACACGTTTTAAAATAGTGAGGCTGACGACGATACATAACAGGCCAAACGGACAATATCTGCTAACGGTAAACTTGGAATGTTACAAATCTAGTTGATAGTTGCTTTTAACTCGTTGAATTATTCTGAAATTGACTTCTCTTATACATTTAATGATTCTCAAATCTTTCCACCCAAGTTATATGCTATTCGTGCTGTTCTTGATTACTTACTAACTTATAATTTTATTTTCTCAAATTGGTTTTAAAATATTTTTCAAAACTTTCTCATATATAGTTTTCTCAATTGGGCCCTCCTCAAATTCCACTAGGTAGGTAATATGATTGTAAGCAATTTAAAATTTAAAAATTTAAAAATTTTAAAAACTCATTTAAAATGAATAAATTAACGCCAATATCCTTTAATCTAAGTTGACGTCATTAACTTCTAATTTTGCCATATGAAAAATGCCTCTATAGATTTGTAGTGCATATAAATTCATTGTGGGATATGATTTTGGATAACTTGATTATATTAATTATATATTGGTTAATAGTCATTGTTATGAAATGTTTGACCTATAAATCAATACCTTGTTATGTTTTTATCGAGGCCTTGGACCCTCTCATGTCAATTTCATATCATTTAAGGATTATATATTGATATCGGGTGTATGATCTAACCTCTGACGCATGGACTAGGGCACAATGTCGGTTACACCCGTGCCGTCCAATATTGTCCTTGAAAAAAATTTTGTTTCAAAGGAAGTCGCTTAAGACACTCGTCTCGTAATACTCACTCTCATTATGACAATTGTATGTGCCAAAGGGTAGCTCAATTAGGCCACAGACCACAAAGGTGGTGGACAGCTGACATCATGTCTCTCAGGTACATTTTGAAGCATTTCCAATTTGATGGATATAGATATGATTTTTGGAAATAGATATGATTTTGGCGAACAGACTATGGTATTGTGGAGAGTTCTTCCAGTGTTTGATTGACATCAAATTTGGGGAGCTTTCATATTTCATAAGAACAAATTTGACTCCACAACCGCATGTTCAAATTTCCTCCAGAACCCCAACTTTCAAGGTTAAGGTCGGGAACCTACTTGATCCTTCAACATGCCTATCTCTGACACTCACGTAGACATCATTGCCTCTATCTTGCTTATGCTACTACTCATCTTTCATGCAAAGCTTTGTGATGTGTTAGAAGATGAACCATCCTCCTCGTTTGCATCATGACATTCGTCATATCTCGGTCCTTTCGTAATCGGTTGGAAAATAAATATTAGTACCCATTTACCAATTTCAAATGTTTTATTGATGGAAATTAGTTAGGTTCGCTAGAGACGAGACGATTAAATTAGAGGGAAGAAAATCTTGAGTTTCAAGCGAGAACTCTTTGGTTTTGGCAAATTTGAAAGATTCAAAGAAGGTGGAGAGTCGAGTTATATAAAGGAGACTTAGAGCTTCAATTTGGTGTTAAGGACTGTCATAAGCCCTATTCTCTAAGACCAAGACCTCTTTTCAAGGTCTTGCTAATAATTTTTAGGCCCGTTAAGTTATATTTAGGTTTAGCAGAAGGCTATATAATGCCATTCTTTCTGCTGTTGAAATCATCAAGCTTTGTGTGCAATATTGTATGCCTTGAGTAAATTTGGTGTTGTGAGTATATTTGTTCCGCTTTCGGCGCACAACAAGTGGTATCAGAGCCAAGTTGTGGTATTTTGGGGTATTGTGAAAGCTTGGGCCTCATCGACCATTAGACGTGCTCACAATCGTGTTTATTCTCTTGAAAATCAATTTTCAAGAATTGTGGTTTTGAGTTTCATCCAGATTAATTATTGCAAATGGCAGAACCATCACGACGTGGATCGAGAGTGTGGAGTTCCAATCTCGAAGTAGAGAAATTTGATGGAACCAATAATTTTGGTGTTTGGCGAGGCGAAGTTAGCGATTTGTTGGTCATGCAAGACCTCGATGTCTCTCTCCAAGAGGAAATGCCTGAAGACATGACAGAAGCAGAATGGACGAAATTAAATCGGCAAGCCTATTCGATCCTGTCTTGGCAAGGATCAGAAATATCCATTTATGAAGGTTACCATGGCGAAAGAACTATGGGACAAGCTTGAAGCGAAATATATGAAGAAGAGTGTGGAAAATAAACTCTATTTGAAGAAGAAACTCTTCCGTTTTGATTACAAGGAAGGCATCTCAATGGCTGAGCATTTGGATGATTTTAACAAAATCATCACTGATTTGTTCAATCTTGATGTTAAGATTGACGATGAGGATAAGGCGTTGTTGTTATTAAACTCTTTGCCGGAATTCTACGAGTTTTTAGTAACGACCCTACTACATGGAATCACTAATATTGATTTTGAAGATGTTTCAAATGCCTTAATAAACAATGAGATGCGAAAGAAGGAAAAGGAGACGTATCAAAGCTCTAGCTCAAATGTTCTCACTGCTCATGGAAGGACTTCCAATTGGAAAAAGAACAAATGTGGAGAGTCTCGATTAAAGTCGAGAGGTAGATCTGATAATTTGAGAAAACTTGATAAAAATGAGTGTGCATATTGTCGACAGAAAGGCCATTGGAAAAAAGATTGTTCGATCTTAAAAGAGAAGGGGTCGAAGTCCAATGTGGTTAGAGATGACGACACTGATACAGATGATGCCTTGACAATCTCCCTATCAGTCAGCCAAACCAGTGAATGGATTCTTGATTCTGGGTGCTCCTATCATATGTGTCCCAACAAAGAGATGTTTTTGGACTTCAAGGAGTTCAATGGTGGAGTTGTCTATATGGGAAATGATAGTACTTGTAAGATAATGGGAATCGGCTCAGTACAAATCAAGATGTTTGATGGAGTTATACGAAAACTCAAAGATGTGAGGTATGTCCCTGACTTGAAGAAAAATTTGATTTCACTTGGCGTTTTGGATGCGAGTGGTTATCGCATCATTTTGGAAGGAGGGAATTTGAAAGTAGCTCGTGGAGCTTTGGTGGCAATTACAGGAACTAGAAGAGGTAGCATATACTACCTCAACGGAACCACAATAATTGGGCATGCTGCTGTGGCAAGTTCGAAAGAACAAGACATATCGAAATTATGGCACATGCGACTCGGGCATGCTGGTGAGAAGGCGCTTCAGACACTGGTGAACCAAGGAGTCCTTAAGGGTGCCACAACTGGAAGAATTGATTTCTGTGAACATTGTATATTTGGCAAACAAAAAAATGTGAAGTTTGGTACAGCTATACACCAAACAAAGGGCATTTTGGATTATGTTCACACTGATGTATGGGGTTCCACAAAGAATGTCTCATTGGGAGGAAAGAGGTGGTTCGTCACCTTTATTGATGACTACTCGAAGAGAGTTTGGATGTATCCCATGAGGCACAAAAACGAGGTTCTCCAAATCTTTCTAGAGTGGAAGAAAATGGTAGAGAATCAGACGGACAGGAAAATCAAAAGGCTGAGATCAGACAACGGGGGAGAATATACTTATGATCCATTCCTTAAAGTATGCCGAGATGAAGGGATCGTTCGCCACTTCACTGTTCCTGGTAAGCCACAACAAAATGGAGTTGCTGAGAGAATGAACCAGACATTAATAGAGAAGGTTCGATGTATATTGTCTCAAGCAGAATTGAGTAAGGCATTTTGAGCTGAGGCTCTCAGTTATGCAGTTCACTTGGTGAATCGTTTACCTGTTTCTGGAAACGGTGGGAGAACTC
>NW_019272041.1:500361-504891 GCF_002738345.1 Cucurbita maxima | reverse complement strand
GGAAGACCCTTTTGGTATACGTTATAAGGCTCGACTTGTGGCTAAAGGCTACGCACAAAAGGAAGGTATTGATTACAATGAAATTTTCTCACCTGTGGTAAAACATTCTTCGATTCGAATTTTGTTGGCTTTGGTTGCTCAATTTAATCTTGAGCTTGCACAACTCGATGTAAAAACTGCTTTTTTGCATGGAGATTTGAAAGAAGAAATATATATGACGCAACCAGTTGGTTTCCGAGTAGTTGGACAACAACATTTAGTATGCAGGTTGAAGAAATCTTTGTATGGGCTGAAGCAATCCCCTCGCCAATGGTATAAAAGGTTTGATCATTTCATGGTAGAGCATATGTATACTCATAGTCAATTTGACCATTGTGTGTATTATCGATGTCTCGATGATGGATCGTTTATCTACTTGCTCTTATATGTTGATGATATGTTAATTGCTTCAAAGAGACAGGTGGAGATTGATAAACTCAAAGATGAGCTTTCTAAAACATTTGAAATGAAAGACTTAGGCAATGCAAAGAAAATACTTGGAATGGAGATAGAGCGAGATCGAAAAAAAGGTACAGTCTGGTTGACTCAGTCTCAATATCTACGCAAGGTATTGTCAAGATTTAGTTTGAATAATTCAACCAAACCTGTTAGTACTCCACTTGCTCCTCATTTCAAGCTTAGTGCTTCCATGTGTCCAAGTTCTGACGATGACAAAAGATATATGGAGAACATTCCTTATACAAATGCTGTTGGTGCGTTGATGTATGCTATGGTGTGTACTCGACCTGATCTTTCACACGCACTAAGCATGGTGAGTCGTTATATGCATAATCTTGGTAAAGAGCATTGGCAGGCTGTAAAATGGATTCTTAGGTACATTCTTGACAATCGTGTAGCTGGTTTTGTGGATTCTGATTATGCTGGTGACTTGGATAAGCGACGTTCTACCACGGGTTATTTATTTACTATGGCTGGTGGACCTGTGTGTTGGCGCTCAACATTGCAGTCGACTGTTGCATTGTCTACCACTGAAGCAGAGTATATGGCGGTAACGGAAGCTTTTAAAGAAGCTATTTGAATGTATGGTTTGATCAATGACTTGGGTATTTTGCAGGGACATATAAATGTATTTTGTGATAGCCAGAGCGCTATTTGCTTGTCAAAAAATCAAGTCCATCATGCTCATACAAAACACATTGATGTCCGTTTTCACTTTATTCGAGAAATCATTAGCAAAGGGGATATTCGTTTACTAAAAATTGGAACTGCTGATAACCCTGCTGATATGTTGACAAAGGTGGTCGCTCGTGAAAAGTTCTGTCATTGTTTGGATCTCATCAACGTCGGAAGGAAGAAGTAGTGTGTTGATGTGGTAGCAACCAAATTCGCTATCAACTTGGAAATCTTATGACAAGGTGGAGATTGTTAAGGACTGTCATAAGCCCTATTCTCTAGAACCAAGACCTCTTCTCAAGGTCTTGCTAATAATTTTTAGGCCTGTTAATTTATATTTAGGTTTAGCAGAAGGCTATATAATGTCATTCTTTCTGCGGTTGAAATCATCAAGCTTTGTGTGCAATATTGTATGCCTTGAGTAAATTTGGTGTTGTGAGTATATTTGTTCCGCTTTCGGCGCACAACATTTGGTACCAAGAACACGAGATAAGACCCTTTAAACAATAAGTTATAAGCTTTTATTTGTTAGATTTCCAATTGGAGAGCTACTCAACTAAGTAAGCTCAAACCAATTCATACACTATCATAAGAATATTTCCAACAACTTTGCTGAAGGCCAGCTAGAACTCATACCTCCAATTCGTAGAAGGTCTCGAAGACGTTGAAGCTTGGGACACGAGTAACTTCATCCACCGTGAACCAAAATTCACAAGGTTAGTTTCGGATTCATCCTCCACAAGTTTGAAGAAAAAAAGAAGGGAAATAATTACTATACAAGGGTAGTCAAGGTAATTTTCAAAGTTATCTTACATGGTCTACATCGCGTTCCCAAAGGCTAAAGATAATGATGTTGTTGATTCACTTGAACAGGTCACGTCACCCAAACTGACTCCAACAATTTTTTTTTTATTATTTTATCATCTTCTAAACCAATTCTCACATAAATCTCTTTTGTTCCTTAATTTGAGAGAATTTGAGTATTTAGAGTGTGAGTACGGAAGTTCCTTACACAACCAAGTAAGTAACACCTTCGATTTTTCCTAAGAAATATTTATAGGAATAATTTGGTATTGCATCATGACCTAAATGAATGTCTACTGAGAGTGGTAAGTTATGAAATCTATCCACTAAATGACATTTGATGTACATGAAATTTTAGTGGTCGATATAATACCATAAAATAAGGATGTATGGTTCCAGAAACTAGACATTCTAAGGAATCTATCAAAGAAAATTTGAAGTAATTCGAGTACCAGAAGCTTGAAAACGGAGGTTCCAAACATTGACAACGAGGTTAGTAGCTACTTTAAACTTTTATTAGGAAATATTTGTGGGAATCGTTTGGATTTTTGTATGTACCTTAAAAAGTACGAATTAAGAATATATGAAAGAAAAACACCAAAAACCAAGAGGTAAGGCCCTAAACCGATCAAATTACTTTGAATTTAAGTAATGTTAAAATAACCCACTAAATGAACTCCGTTAATTTGGTGGTCATTTGATAACGTTAAGTAGTTAAACCAAGTAACGGTGTAAAATGACCATAATGGCCTTAAGGTAACTTATCTTGGGTTCATGACCTAAATGATCTCCAATTAGATCTTATTTTATGACATTTGATAATGTTCTAAAATTTTAAAATTATTAGAACACGTTAATAGCTAAACCAAGAATTATGAGATAAAATGACCAAAATGTCCCTAAGACTCTATATGATATTTCAAGGTCTAAAGTTGCTCCAAATGACCTACTAATTATTATAAGGCCTATTCTTAAGCACATTAAATATGATTAAGATTTAGAGTTGATTTAAGAAAGATGGAACCTAAACCAAGTTAGGACCTCAGAAATTCAAGATTCTTCTAGACTCTCTAAGGAATTTATTTTAACTTCACAACTTTCTAGAACATCTCATGCATGTTACTAATGGGTCCATGAGTTAAAGAATACATGTTGCAATTATGAAATATGTAAAACGTTTATGATCGAGAATCCAAGGAAAAATACCACACAAGCTCTATAGCTACCAATATAAGATATTACACTCCATGCACTAAAGTTTTCATGATAAGAAAGAATGTTAGATAACGCTTTCCGAGGCCCATGTTTACCTCTTCTAGGTGAGATACCTTTCACCGTGTTTTCTTAGTAGGATGTCATGTTCGGCCTCATGTTTTCCCTCACCTAGATGAGATGCCTTACACCATATTAGGGGTACCTTAGTCACGATTACAGGCTGTCATGTTCATGTTTTGCACTGTGACTTTTTTGGTCTTTCATAGAGAGTAATCTAGGACCTGTTAGAGACAAGGACAAGAAAAGATTAAATTACCTTAGCCATGAATCTAGAAGCTCCTAGACCTCCCAAGGTACAACATGTTCATGATTCATACTACATCGTTTGAGATGTAGGAAGTCTTAGATGTAGGTTTTCAGACTACGCTGCTTGAAACATAGAAACCTTGAGCATTAAGTATTCAGAATGTATCGCTTGGAATGCAAAAAACCTTGGGCATAGGTTTTCAGACTGTATCGCAGGGCAAGCCCTAGATTTAAAGTTCAGACTATATCACTTGGAATATATGAAGCCATGGACACAGGTTGTCAGGTTCATGACTAGTACTATAAATCTTAGGGGGAGTGTAACGAATCAAAATAAAATAAATAAATAAATAACCCGACGACCGTCGAAAATTCCACGGGGGTCTCAGAATCACGTTTCTCGACCCCCACAACTCGCTAAAACCTCCAGCTGTGCTCCCCAAGCCTCTCAAAATCACTTGCAAAGAAGAAAACGATGAACAAAGCGAGAAAATTGAGAGTGAGAGAGAGAGAGAGAGAGGGAGGGAGGGAGGGAAGGAAGGAGGGAACACCGAACTTTTCCGAAGAATGCAAACCATCGAAGACAAACTGAACCTTACCTCTCATTTTAAGACACCCAATGAACTACGAATAATTTCCAAACGTTCCCCACACACGACTACTCGTCATGAGCTCACCTGCAAGAAAAAGAAAGGTAACATATTAGAAAGAAAACGACAGAATATGAACGATTTATCTTGTTGGCATAAACGTCGATGAGACGATAATCCCATTCCTTCAGGTGTATAAAGGTAGTGCAACATCATGGAAGAGAGGACTAACGAGCCATGAAACACTTTGATGCACACGATCGATTACCACCAAAATGATGTTGCAGTATTGCCGGGCAAGAGGATGAACTTGTTGCTAAAACAGCCCTTTGTGCATAGGTTCTAACCTTGATAGGCACCGAGGGAGAAGGAGGGGTACCGCCAAACTGTCAATACCAAGATAAATTAAAAAAAAAAAAAAAAAAAAAAAAAAAAAAAGAAA